>NC_051402.1:29300877-29303377 GCF_015228065.2 Penaeus monodon | reverse complement strand
ACCACTATCACTGCGAACCAGTCACAACCATTGTTCAGAGGTACTCTGAAGCCTTTCACAGTCTGGTGGCAGGGTGGTCACTGCGTCCTTTTGGCTCGCAACACGGACACACAGTCTCTGAAATTCACTCGCCATGTCTTCAAAACCATGTGAGGACACTTTTCATTTCATTTGGACATCATTTCATTTTATCTCGTTCCTCCCCTCGCCCCAACCTGACCGCACTTTCTCTTTCCATTCTGGTTGGCTGGGACGTGGAAAAGGCCAAGAGATGACTGCTCGTTTTTCCCATAATTTGGTTGTTGTTGTTGACACCATAGTGGATAACCATAGCATCGTTACATTGTTCATTGGTGACACGTTCTATCGGCACTAGAACGGAGCTTGTGACGCGATTTTATATAAATTTATTATTTAGTAAAGCATTAGGATCTTCCCATATCACAGTGCACAGGGATGGCCAATAAAACCTGAGGTTGCGCATATCGCCTAATAGATCTACGTTACAATAGTAGGTACAATGAAACCGAAGTTATTCGTTCAAATGGTAACTTTCAAGTCAGTGTGACCCACAGTTACATCCGTTAATTAATGAAGGACTAAGGTTTAAGCTAGAATCGTTATTCGCTTATTAATCACGCCCTTCTCACCCTCTAGAAGTTGCTTGAATGTTTTGGGTAAATCCCAAGTGATTCATGATAGTTAGATATCCATAGGGAATGTCATGAGTGCCCATCATAGATTCGCAGAAAAGATCAGGTTATTTATAGATTTTCCCATCTGACATGCATAGCTAGACATGGCTACCTTGGCAGTTCAGAATTTCCGATTCCAAGAAGTTATGCTTGCTAGAAAGCTTGCATATATTTTTTTTTTTCACTTCACCGTTCATTAGAGTATACATTTTGTTACATATCATTATATGTTGAATTCAGTGTGGTAGTTGATATAATTTTGTATTAATAGCATTGCTAATTTGTCACAGTTATGTTATATTGAACGCATTCTTTGTGTTTGTGATTTATTTTCTGGTTGAGCTCACTCTCATTTTCATTCTCATTCACACTCACCGTCACTCACACACACACACACACACACACACACACACACACACACACACACACACACACACACACACACACACACACACACACACACACACACACACACACATACACACACACACACACACACACACTTACTCACTCACTCACTCACTCATCCATGCAGAACAAGACATTGAAACCTTTTCATTAATAGGGTTTGTTGCTGTCGTATTCGCATGCATAAAGATCTATGATGCATCTCTTTTGCCCGCGATATTGTCAGTTGTGACGAGTGACTAGTGCATGATGACATTTATTTATTCTCTGTGTGACCACAGTAGGTCTAAGTGAATCATTGCTGATTGCCGTTGTTGTTTCCCTTATTTACTCCCGTATCTATCAGAAATGGTTGGTAGTTCAAACCAGGTCCATGCAGATCGCTACTGACGTCTCCCATTTCTTTTCTTAATCCTTGTGAAAACAAATAAAAAACGAAAAATAGGACGAAAATAAAGTAAAATAAAACGAACATTAAAGCTGTATATTTATATAAATAACCTGTTAGTGGCACCTAACACCCCCTCCTCTCTGTTACCTTTCTTTTTCTTTTACTATCCTGGCCCTTATGTGTATAATCTGATTTACCGATATCCAACACAGCACCGAAGGATGACACTGCTGCAGAAACGATCACCTTAGGATGCTGTGGGAAGGATGTCACCGGAAAATCGCCAGAAGCCTGTGGACCATGATGTTCGTCAGAGCAGGTATTAAACCGTCCGATGATGTAGTGGAAGACGACACCGCCTGCCCATAGATCCAGCGAAGGACCAGGAACTCGCCAGCGCAGGTACCAGTCGCCCCGGGAAGCAGTGGAAGGGCGCTGCCTGCTTGGACGCCCACAGATTCAGGAGCTCGTCAGCACAGGTATCAGTCTCCTTGAGAAGCCGAAGAGGACGCCTCCTGCCCAGACGCCTTTAGACGAAGATTACGAGGACGTGTGGACGAGCATGCAACGGAGGAGGACCTGGACGAGATCTGTGAGGATGTGCGGACGAGGACGCCGCCGAGTTAGGCCTGGACGAGGACTACGAGAAAGTCTAGACGAATCCGAAGTCAAGGAGAGACCTTTGAGGACGTGTGGACGTCGAGGACAGACAGATTATACCAAGGACCAGGAAAAAGAGGACGACAAGGACGAGCAACTACGAGATGACCAGCCAATGTTGGGTCACCCCTTGAGGCCAATCTAAGGCACATTGAGGGCAAGGCGTGAGTAGGTGGCCGAGCAATATGGCGGGTACAGAAGCACAATTCGTGTAAGCCATTAGACAATAGACCACGCGGCTGAGGGCCACGTGGCTCTATGTCGAGTTAAGAACCATCGACTCAGCGAGGGCGTAGATGATGATTTTATCTGACCTCGTCAGACCTCTCAGTTCACTCGGAGCGGT
>NC_051402.1:29288377-29293377 GCF_015228065.2 Penaeus monodon | reverse complement strand
ATTTTAATATTTTAATATATTAATATATATATTATATATATGCATGCTCATCCAAAAGGTTGAAAAAAATTTGTTTTTTCAAAAAAAAAAAACTACTCATTGTACCTTTTTACATTTTGTCGCATAAATACGGTTCACGAAATTTAGGGGTTAAAGAGTGCTCTTTGTGGCAATTAAGCAAAATGTCTCTATCATGCTTTTAAAATAGTAATGACTTTGTATTTTTAAAATCAATTTCAAGCAGAAAATTTTGCCTTTGATGAATCTGTATCTTTCTCGGGAAAGATTTTTTTCCTGACAGGTTATTAAAAAGGGGGTCACTTTTGGAGCACCCTACCCTAGTTTAAAATACCTTTTAAATATTTGTAAAGATAAAAAATTGCCAAAAATTTTTTATATGGGAAATGATGTACTTGATGTGCCTTGATTAGAAAATTAAATTTATTTTAAAACTGGGCTTTGGGCAATGGATTTTTAAAGGCTGTATATACCTGTATTCGGGAAATATTTTCTGTTTAAAAGGATGAAGTATGAATTATGAAACATAAAATGACCTACGTTATATAATCCTTTCAGTGCTAGCTCAACTGACAGTTTTGGAAAAGAAACGTTTAAGTGCCATCTCTGTCAACACCGGAAGGTGTGTGCTTTGACGTTTTGTGGTACCCGGGGGGGCTGCGCACCGTTTTATAGGTAAGTGTCCTCTTAATTGATTAATTAAGTAAGAGAATTATGGTCAACTCACCCAAAGTAACACGTAAACACGATGCAAAATCATAGACTACATGTATAAATTCTACACCGTAAAACCCCCAAAAGAGTGGTGAGAGTGGGGGAAAAAAGTTGTCTGCTCTTTTGGGCAGAGTTTGGTCATCTTGGCACAAAATTTTTATTTTGAGGATTCAATTTTAATAAAATTTTCTAATTTGGAGGAATTACATCCTACGTTTCTCATTAACTACTGCCATTTTTTTCAAGGTTACCTTTAAATTTTTATATATGAAGAAAATATTTTCGTTCCCCTCATCTCCACCAGATGTAACTTTAAGATTTTTTATTTTTACTTTTAAGATACAAAATTTTTAATCCATTGACTTTTTTCATTCGTCTAAAAAGATTTATATACAAAAATATTAATATAAAACTGATTTCTTTTTTTTTATTATCAAATTTTTTTTTTTATTATATCATACACACATAACAAATGAAAAAAGTATTTCAACATGCACCTCACTGTGAAAGGCTATGAGTACCTCAGTGATAGTGGTTTAAACGGCTTTACCTTATAACGGAAGGTTCTACACGGTGAATAGAACACACAAATGGGTGGGTAAACGCTGAGCGCGGGGTCGCGTTCCCGGGCCCTCCCGCCCCAAATCGGGGGTGAGGTGGTGATTGCCTCGGTTTACCGCCCGAGGAACTGAGAGGTCTGCGAGGTCAGTAAAATCATCTCTAGCCCCCGCTGAGTCGATGGTTTTTAACCGAATAGACCCGTGGCCCCCAGCCGCGGTCTATTGTCTAATGGCTTACACAATTGTGCTTTGTACCCGCCCTATTGCTCGGCCCCCTACTCACGCCTTCCCCCAATGGCCTTAGATGGCCTCAAGGGGTGACCCAACATTGGCTGGTCATCTCGTAGTTGCTCGTCCTTGTCGTCCTCTTTTTCCTGGTCCTTGGTTCGTCTAGACTTTCTCGTAGTCCTCGTCCAGGCCTAACTCGGCGGCGTCCTCGTCCGCACATCCTCACAGATCTCGTCCAGGTCCTCCTCCGTTGCATGCTCGCCCACACGTCCTCGTAATCTTCGTCTAAAGGCGTCTGGGCAGGAGGCGTCCTCTTCGGCTTCTCAAGGAGACTGATACCTGTGCTGACGAGCTCCTGAATCTGTGGGCGTCCAAGCAGGCAGCGCCCTTCCACTGCTTCCCAGGGCGACTGGTACCTGCGCTGGCGAGTTCCTGGTCCTTCGCTGGATCTATGGGCAGGCGGTGTCGTCTTCCACTACATCATCGGACGGTTTAATACCTGCTCTGACGAACATCATGGTCCACAGGCTTCTGGCGATTTTCCGGTGACATCCTTCCCACAGCATCCTAAGGTGATCGTTTCTGCAGCAGTGTCATCCTTCGGTGCTGTGTTGGATATCGGTAAATCAGATTATACACATAAGGGCCAGGATAGTAAAAGAAAAAGAAAGGTAACAGAGAGGAGGGGGGTTAGGTCCACAAACAGGTTTTTATATAAAATACAGCTTTAATTTTCGTTTTATTTTACTTTTTTTTGGGTCCTATTTTTCTTTTTTTTTATTTGTTTTCAGGGGGTTTAAAAGAAATGGGGGCCCGTCATCCCGATCTGCAGGGCCCTTTGGTTTAAACTCCCAACCCCTTTCTGATGGGAAGGGAAAGTAAATAAGGGAACAAAAACGGAAATCAGCAAGGGATTCATTTAGCCCACTGTGGTCCCCACGGGAATAAAAAAATGTCACATGCCTAGCACCCCTCCCAATTTGCCCAATATCCGGGCAAAAAAAGATGCATCATAGATCTTTATGCATGCAAAACGACAGCAAAAAACCCTTTAATGAAAAGGTTTCAATTTTTGTTTTTGCTGGATGAGTGAGTGAGTGAGTAGTAAGTGTGTGTGTGTTTTGTGTGTTTTATGTGTGTTGGTGTGTGTGTGTGTGTTTTGGGGTGTGTGTGGGGTGTTTTGTGTTTTGTGTGTTTTGGGGTGTGTGTGTGTTTGGGTGTGTGGGGTGTTTGGTGTGAGTGACGGTGAGTGTAATTGAAAATAAAAATGGGGAGTAAAGCTCAACCAGAAAAAAAATCAAAACACAAAAAATTTCGTTAAATATAACTAACTGGAAAAAATTAGCAATGATTAAAAAAAAAATTTTATATCAACTAACCACACTGAATTCAACAAAAAATGTTTGTAACAAAATGTATACTCAAATGAAGGTAAAGTAAAAAAAAAAAAAATATAGCAAGTTTTCTAGCAAGCAAAAAATTTTTGGAAATGGGAAAATTCTAAACTCCCAAAGGGGAGCCATGTCTAGTATCCCGTCAGATGGGAAAATCTTTTAAATAACCTGATTTTTTCCCCCGAAATCTATGAGGGTCCTCAGACTTCCCCCTATGGATATTTTAACTATCATAAATTTCACTTGGGTTTTCCCCCCAAAAAAATTAAAGAAACTCTAGAGGGTGGGGAAGGGCGTGATTAATAAGCGACTAACGTTTCTAGTTTAAACCTTTTAGTCCTTCTTTAATTTAACGGATGTAACTGTGGGCACCTGACTTGAAATTTTACCATTTAAAAGGGAATAACTTGGGTTTTCATTGTACCTCTATTGTAACGTAGATTTTTGGGCCCGATTTTCCCCAAACCTCGGGTTTTATTGGCCACCCTGTGCACTGTGATAGGGGAAGATCCAATGTTTACAAATAAAAAATTTATAAAAAATCGCGTCACAACTCCGTTCTAGTCCCCGATAGAAGGGGTTTGTCCCCAAGAACAATGTCCGATGCTAGGGGTTTCCCAATATGGTGTCAAAAACAAAAAACCCCAAATTAGGGGGGAAAAAACGACAGTCATCTTTTGGCCCTTTTTCCACGCCCCGGGGGAAAAAAAACCAAATGGAAAGAGAAATTTCGGTCGGGTTTGGGGCCCGAGGGGGGGAACGAGAAAAAATGAAATGTGCCCCAATGAAATGAAAAGTGCCCCCCATGGTTTTTGAAAAAATTGGCAAAAGGTGAATTTCAGAGACTGTGTGTCCGTGTTCGAGCCAAAAAGGGGCCCCAGTGACCACCCTGCCACCAGACTTGAAAAGGGTTCAGAGTTTCCTCGGGAAAAATGGTTTTTGACGGTTTTGCAGTGATGGGTTATACGATTTGACTCCCTTTTTTACTGAAAAATATACACAGTAGGGGGAAAAATGTTTGGGGGCGCGTGTCCGGCTGTCCAGCCCGAGGTGGTGGTGAGTTTTGGTGATTACCCTCGATAAAACCCCCAAAAGCCCATTTTGAGAGGTCAATGAGGTCAATAAAATGCCATCTACGCCCTCCCCTGAATCGAGGTTTTTTTTAAAAAGACATAGACCCCGTGGCAATCAGTTGTCCCCCAAAATTTTCTTATGTTAAACCCCCATACACACACATATATTATGTATATATATATATTTTATAATATAATAATATATATATATAATATATTATTATATATATATCATATATAAAATATATATAGATATATAATATATATATATATATATATTTTAATATAATTTTAAAATATATTAAAATAAAATATATATATGTGTGTGTGTGTGGGGTGGTGGTGTGTGTGTGTTGTGTTTTTTGTGTATATACAAAACCCGAATTATATACATATTTATATAAATGCCCTACATATATAAAAAAATAAATAAATGATTAAAATTATTTATAAAATATATATTATTAATAAAATAAAATTTTTATACATATTATGTATATATGTAAAGTTAAAAAATATAGGGACCTATGTATATGCATTTTCATTATGTATATATGTGTTGTGTGTTTTTGTGTGTTAAAGTGTGGGGTGTGTGTGTGTGTGTGGGGTGTGTGTGGGTGTGGTGTGTTTTGTGTGGGGTGTGTTTTGTTGAGCTGAGCCCCAAAAAAAAGTAGAGGCAATGTAAAAATTTTTGGAAAAAAGAAAAAACCCTCCAATGCCCAGAGACCCGGCCGGAAAAGAGACTTTTCGTTAAAAGACAGATAGATAAAAAAGGATTCTGGATAGGAAAAAGGGTGGGATTTTTTACGGTACTACCTTGTAAAATATTGAAATCCCAACGTACCAAATAATCAAAAAAAAACGAAAATAGAAAATAAAATAAAATTTATTTTTGAAAAATGTTTAATGAAAATGAACCCGGAAAAAATTTAAAGAAAAAACAAAAAGTAAAAATGGCGCCACCCACAGAATCGGGCGAGACGTGGCGAGGAAAAAGGCAAGCATTTCCCACA
>NC_051402.1:29278774-29283774 GCF_015228065.2 Penaeus monodon | reverse complement strand
AAGAATTAAATATTAAAGTTTATCATTTGACTAAATTGGTCGATCAAATGGCTGGCTGCATGAACCCAGCATAAAAATCCTAAGGAGGCTGTTACCGAATCACAGTCCAGAGTGCACCTTCCCGTCCGGGCTATTCCTGTGAGGACTTCGTCTGGCTCGCGATCGGCTTCTCGAGAGAGAAGCAGACTGCAATCTGTCAGTCGTCTCCCTCGCCAGGAGGTGTAGGACATGGAGGCTTCCGTCTCCAAACCATCCCGAGAGAGGTCCCCGGAAAGCAAAGGAGAGGAGGCGTCTCCCTCCCAAAAAAAGAAGAAAAAAAACTGGTGGACGAGGCACTTCCAAACCCCATAAAACGTAATCTTCACGTCGACCATTATACAAAGGAACTGTCGAATTCTTAGAACTAAAGTAAATGACCTTAAAATATTAGCCTCGTCCTATGCTCCCGATATTATAGTTCTCCAAGAAATGCACTTAACAAACCTCGTCTCTGACGAGGTCGTTTCGCTGAGGAACTACCATCTATGTCGGAAGGATCGTGAGGGTGGGGGTGGAGGCAGAGTCGCCATGGACATTCACCAAAGCCTCCCTTTTACAGAAGTGACTATTGATTCTACTTTGGAGTTTGTTGCATGCAAAGTAAAAAAATAATGGCACGTATCTGGCTATATGTTCACTTTATTGTCCACCTGATGCAGTGATAGCCTATGATGAGCTCTTTGCTCTTCAGGAACGTCTGCCACAAAATAAAGTAATTTTAGCTGATTTTAATGCTCATCATACGTTATAGGGTTCCCTGCGGGTGGATGGTAGGGGTGAGCAAGTAGTTAAGTTGATTAATGAGTCTGATTTAATCCTTCTGAATGATGGTAGTCCGACGCGGGTGGACGATAATACCGGTAATTTGAGCTTTATTGACTTATCACTGGTCTCTTCATCAATAGCAGCCAAGTGCCTGTGGCACACCATTGACGACTCGTTGGGAAGCAATCATCTTCCAATTTTGATCAAATATTCATGTGACACAGTGAGTACGCCTTCAGCACCTAAATTTAACATAAAAAGGGTAGACTGGGTCGCCTTCACAAGGAGTAAACAATATTCAGAATTCGATTATAGAAGCAGCATTGCTATCCATTCCTAAAACTTCGACAGATAGCGTTAAGCATAGAGTTCCATGGTGGACACCCGATTGCCGCAGGGCGCTGTGCCGACGCAATAAGGCTTTTCAAAAATAACATCACAAATGAGAACTTTTGCAATTACAAACTAGCAAGAGCAAGGGCTCGTAGAGTAATAAGACAAGCAAAATGAGACTCCTGGCAAAGCTTTGTCTCTACAATCAATAGCAATACAAAAATATCAGAGGTTTGGTCCACTATCAATAAAATCAATAAGAAAAAATCATCTTTCAAAATTAATAACATCATTGAAGAGGGCACTAATTTCGATTCACCTAGAGACATTGCTAATGCACTCGACAGGCAGTTCTCTCATACAAGCAGCTCAGCTAATTACCATCCCACCTTCCTAACCATCAAGGAAGAGGCTGAGCTTGCAACCAATTCACTTTGCCACAGGAGATGACTTTGATTACAATAAAGATCTAACAATGGATGAGCTTGTCCGATCCCTAGAAGCCTGTAGAGCAACATCCCCAGGCCCCGATGAGATTCGATATGAGATGATGAAGCATCTTAATCATGATGACATGATTAAGTTGCTAGAAGTGTACAATGAAATTTGGAAAAGCCACACTTTTCCAAACTCATTACACTTCGCCCACATCGTTCCCATACTGAAAGGAGGGGGTAACCCCAGATCTGCCATCTCCTACCGCCCAATTGCGTTGACAATTTGCTTATGCAAGGTCATGGAACGAATTGTTAACAGTAGGCTATTGCATTTTTAAAATTCCAGTCATATGCAAGAGACCATTGCCAAAGAAGAATTTTTGATTTCAGTATTTTTAGATATAGAAAAAGCCTACGACATGACATGGCGATATGGCCTACTCAGAAAACTTTATGCTTTTGGATTAAGTGGAAACTTGCCTTGTTTTATTCAAATTTCATTTCTGACAGAACTTTTGCTGTCAAATCATTTTCCGACAATGTCCCCTTTTTCGGACATTTTTGTCCAGGCAAACGGGGTCCCAAAAAGGAAGTGTCTTGTCACCAACATTATTTCTATGTATGATTAATGACATCTTACCAGCTCCTCCTCGGAATCTTAAATACTCACTGTACGCTGATGATTCTGCATTATGGCACTCCAGCAATAATGCAGAATTTTCAGCAAATCACATCCAATTGGCACTGGATATGATTCATAATTGGGGCCTCCAGTGGGGTTTTAAGCTTTCCCCTAGAAAGAGTATTGGGGTAATTTTTTCACGTAGGAGGAAGCTGAACATCAGGCTAACTCTAGACAACCACCCAATACCTATTCAAAATTCTGCAAAGTTCTTGGGCTACTTTTTGATAGTAGACTCAATTGGAAAGACCACATTGGTCAGTTAAAAAATAAATGTCAAAAAAACACTAATTTATTAAAGTGCATTTTTGGGAACAAAAAGGGGGGGCTGATAGACAGTCTTGCTAATGGTATATAAAGCCCTGATTAGGTCTAAAGTAGATTATTTGGGGCAATCGTGTATTGTTTGGCATTTAGAAAAAGTTGAAAGGTTTGGATGCTGTGCAGAATGCCTGTTTGCGTGTGTGTCTTGGAGCCTGAAGTGCACTCGGATCGAGCGTCTTGAGGTGGAGTCAGGAATACCTCCCCTCCGACTCAGACGCGGCCAGTTAGCCTTGAGCTATGCCGCAAAGGTGGCTCGAGACCCGAGCCACCCTAATGGCAATAGTGGCATTAGGCTCCACGACCTCGTCGAGAAAGTCGGTATAGATCTCTCTACCATCGATACCCTGGTTCAGTCAAATATAGCGCCATGGGAAACCCCCAATTTTTCTATCATGGAAGCCTGGCTTCCATCAGACAAGGCCATGGCGCCGGAGGTGGAGGTACCCCAGAGGTTCAGAGAGATCCTTGTTAAACATCTCCCTTTTTTCATATATATACCGACGGCTCCAAGACAGATGAGTGTGTGGGTGCGGGTGTATGGTCGACTGAATGTGAACTAAAGTTCAGACTGCCGAACATAAACATCGATCTTTCTTGCTGAACTTTTTGCCATTGATAAAGTCATTGATTTTGCACTATCGACGACCCACGATAGAATAGTTATTTTTTCAGATTCATTAAGTTCACTTAAAGCTATTGAATCAATAGAAACCACTAAAAATGAACTACTGGGTAATATCATTCTTAAGTTACATGGTGCCAATAAATCAATCAAGCTAATATCAAGCTGACAAACTAGCCGGGTCAACTTGCGACCTGGATACTACCATAGTTCGTACAGATCTCAGGTGTTTTGTGTCTCTTATAAAAGCAAAAATACATATCCTGTGGCAAAGTGAGTGGACCAACCTCCAACTCACACACAAAATCAAACAAAACATAGAACTGTGGGACACAGCCCACAGGAAGGAGAGAAGGGAGGAGGTGATTGATTATTTAAAATTATCTGCCGCGTCAACAGCTAAGGTCATTAGCGGCGAATACCTTGTTAAATAGAAATATTAAAATGTTTAAAACTTTAAAAACCTATCAATAGATATCTTACAAATAACAATAAACAAATTAAAAATCAAAGCATAAATATTATACTCTAAGTGTATAAAATTATTGCATAAACATTATGCATAATTAAATTTTATTAAAAATATTAGTCTCCCTAAGGAAACTAATAAGACCCTCTATGTCACAATCCTTCCCCCAATACATTTTCAGTGTATTGGGGGAGACAAGTACATACATCTTTGGTCTGAGAATGTTGCACATCTTTCCACTACATGTGCGATTGTTAAGGGCTCTTGGCATCCTCACAAATTGCTTGATTTTTACCCATCATGGGGCCCATGAGTCAGTCCCTTTTGTGCCCGATTCTTAGCCTTGTTTTAAAGCCAACTTCCACTTTTCGGTTGGGATGGATGCTAGTCACCCAACTGCCAAGGTCATCTCTAATTCTCGAGTTTATTTTGGAGATATGCCTCCATTTTCCTTCCATTATCACGAAGACAACTCTGTGCTGGGTTTTAGGTCGGTGTGTGGAGAGGAAAAGAGCATCACAAGGCTGAGCGGCAGCTGCCTTGGCCTTTGATCAGCTCGCTCATTCCCACTGACACCAAATGCGCTGGCACCCAAAACAGAGTTATCTTTTTACGTGTTGACATCAGTGCAAGCCATCTTTGAACCTCCCTCACTATGGATGTGATGAGTTTAAGCTCTTGATTGCTTGCAAGGCACTACGAGAGTCACAATATATCACAATAGAATGGTTCATAAGATCTCTAGTCATCTTTTAAATGCTGCAAGGATGGCATGTAACTCTGCAGTGAAGATCGGGCTGCTAGAGAAAGACTGCCAGATGCAGTCTTCCTTCTGCTCACTGCTGCAAAGCCCCCACCATTTTCAGATTTCGAACCATCGTATAATTGCGTCCCAGCCTGGTACTTTTGAAATGTGCTGAAGAAATCTCTCTCTGACTTCTGCTTCAGGGTCTCTCCCCCTTTCCCCAAATTCCGACTAAATCCAGCTCGACTTGATTATCCAAGGGGGGAATTGGGGAATTCCAACAGCCATAACCCTTAGTGAGACTTAAATTAAGTTCTTCACAAGATTCCTCATTCTCCTACCATAGGATCTGGCTATCCTTCAAGGGGGTTGAAAACCAATCTGAATGTAGGAGATCCCGGAATCCTTTGTAGTCTCGTGTAGTAAATCAGGTTCATGTATTCCGGTGTAATGAAAGAGGTGGTTCCCAATCTCAGCATTCAGGGACTCCCCAGGTGAAGACCTGAAAGCCCCAGTACAGATTCTGAGAGCTTCATTATGAACCGAGTCCAACATCCCGGGGAACAGTGGAGTTGCGATGACTA
>NC_051402.1:29259228-29261791 GCF_015228065.2 Penaeus monodon | reverse complement strand
AGCTGGACAACCGTCGGCCCCGGGTACTCCGAAAAAAACCCTCGAACTAGATTCCGTCGTACATCTGAGTCGAGCTCTAACCATCGGCACCGCTCCCTTATATTTTCATATTTTTTTGAATTTATAGCGGTTTTGCATTGCCTTACTTATTTTATTTATTTATTTTTTTTTTTTTATGATACATATCTATTTCCCGATGATTGGGTCTAAATGAAGGCAATCGGGTAATTCCTTAAGGAAAAGGGGGTACTAACCTGAATCAGATTATCGTTACAGTCTTGATCGATCTAAAATCCACGCCCCTATATATATATAATAATATACATATATATATATATATAAATATATATATTATATATATATATATAATTTTATTATATATATAATATATTAGATATACATATATATATATATAATATATATATATGATATATATTATAATATAATATATATATATATCTATATATATATAAGATATATATATATTAATATATATATATATTTTATATATTGTATACATATATATATATATATATATAAAAATATGATATAAAATATTATATATATATATATAGATTTATATATATATATATTATATATATATATATTATATATATATATATGTTATATATAGATATATATATATATATAAAATATATATATATATATATATATATATATATATATATATATATATATATATATATATATAGATATATATATGTATATATATATGTATATATATATACATATATAATATATATATATATATATATATATATATATATATATATAAAATATATATATATATATGTAAAATGTCTGACACACACACACACACACACATACACACACACACACACACACACAGACACACACACACACACACACACACACACACACACACACCCACACACACACACACACACATATATATATATATAATATATATATATATATATATATAATATATAAAAATATATATATCTATATATACACTGTAATATATATACACAGGTCCTCCTTGACTTCGGATTTGTCTAGACTTCCTCGTAGTCCTCGTCCAGGCCTAACTTGGGGGCGTCCTCGTCCATTCATTCTCACAGATCTCGTCCAGGTCCTTTTCGGCAGCTTGCTCGTCTTTTACGTCCTCGTAATCTTCATCTGGATCTACGGCTTCGGGCAGGGGGTGGCATCTCAGGCGGCTGATACCTGCGCTAATGAACTCCTGGAGTTGACTGGATCTGCGGGCCAGGCGTCGCCCATCCACAGCATCCTGGGGTGACTGGTACATGCGTTGGCGAGTTCCTGGTCCTTTGCTGGATCTACGGGCATCCCGGCAGGCAGCTCCCGTCCATTACATCATGGGACGGCTTAACACCTGCTCTGACGAACATCCTGGTCCGCGGCCTATGGCAATCATCCGATGACATCCTTCCCACAGCATCCTAAGGTGACCAGTTCTGCAGCAGGGTATTCCTTCGGTGCCGTGTCGGTTATCGTCGGTCCGACTACAATATATAGGCGGGGAACCAGATCATGCACGTAAAGGCCAGATAGCAAGAGAAAAAGAAAGGCAACAGAGAAGAGGGGGTGTTAAATACCACTAGCCGGTTATTTATAAAAATGTGCAGTTTTTAATTTTGTTTTTTAATTTATTTTCGTCTTTTATTTCGTTTTGTGTTTTATTTTCACAAAGATAAAGAAGAAAATATTTTAGCAAGCAAATCTTCTCGGGGTCAGAAAATCTGAACTGCCGAGGTACATGTCTAGCTATGCATGTTTGACTTCATGGACGGGGGAATCCTATACCCAAAATACCCTATACTGAAGCGAACGAGCCAGGAAAATCTATAAATTACCTGCTCTTATCTGCGTATCTGTGATGGGCGCTCGTTACATTCCCTAAGGATATCTACGAATCACACGATCGAATGGGAATTAGGTGAGAAGGGTGTGAAGGGTGTGATTAATAAGCAAATAATGACTCTAGCTTAAACCCTAGTCCTACATTAATTAACTGACGTACCGCGGGTCACACCGACTCAAAGTTGCCGATCGACGAATAACTTCGGTTTTACCTCTACCTACTTTTCGAATATCGGAGCGCAGATCTATAGGCGTTTACGCAATCCCGGGGTGATATCGGCAATCTGTGCACTATGATATGGGGAAAACCTAGCTATATTCAGTATAATAAATTTTAATAAAATTGCGTTACACGCTCTGTTCTAGCGCCGATAGAACGTGTCACCAATAAGCAATGTAACAATACTACAGTTAATCCCTTAGGTTTGACCGGAAAAGAGAAAAGTGAGGTAAGGTCAAGACGGGCAAACACGGTCATCTATTGTCCTTTTCCTCGTCCCAAGTGACCACAAGTGAAAGAGAAAGTGCGGATCAGGTTGGAGCGAGGGGAGGAACGAGATAAAATGGAATGATATTCGTGATAAAATCAAATCACGAACACGTTAAATTCGTTGCAGATGAAACAACATAAATCTCTAAATACAAGAGAAATTAATTAACTACTTAACTAACAAACAATATTCATGTTTGTTGA
>NC_051402.1:29240179-29245123 GCF_015228065.2 Penaeus monodon | reverse complement strand
TTATAAATAATTTTATATTATATATTATTATAAAATTTCTTATTTTTATATGGGTTTTATAAAATTTTGGGGAAGAGGGGGGCGAGAAGGGGAGAGAAAAAGAGAGAGAGAGGGGAGAAGAAGGGGGGGCGAGTAGAGAGAGAGAGAAAAAAACCGTGAAAAAAAAAAAAATTGGGGGAAGTGAGCTATTGTAGGGTCTTTTTTTAAACTACAGCCGGGGACCTATTTTAAGTTTTAATTTAGTAAAAAAAAAAAAATTTTGACATTTGGCGGGGGGGGGGGGAAACCCAAAAAAAAATTTTGGGGGGAAAAATCCCACCCCTTCCCCTGGTCCATTATTTGATATATTACTTTTTTTTTAAAAATTCAAATAACATTTTTTTAAATAACGTATTTTCGAGTGATTTTTTCAGTTCCTTTTTTTTTTCCTAGGAAAGTAGTTTTCAAAAAAAAATTTAAAATATTGTATACATAAATATATTTTTAATATAAAATAATTATATATATATATAATAATATATATATTATATATTTAAAATAAATATTTTTATTTTAAATTTTAATTTTAATATAATTAAAATTATAATATATAATATAAAATAATATATATATTTTTCCCTTTTAAAGGAAAATTTTAAAAAGGCCCTAATTCCTTGTTTTCCCGAATTAATTTTTTGTTTTCCTTTAAAAGGAAATTTTAAAAATTCTATTCTATATTTTTAAATATGATCCCCCAAGTTTCTTGGATGGCGGGTTTGGACTTTGCTGAGATGACAGATTATTGATTACATTAGTAGTCCCCTTTAAAAGTGGGGGTTTGGCCTCAAAAAGTCAAACTAAAACTCGGGCTATGCCATGGGTTTCAGACTGGAATCGCCCAAACAAATCCCTACCCCCCAAGGGGAAAACCCAGCGTCATAGGGGGGATTTTTTTGAATGCCCCCTTTTAAAAAAAGGGATGGAAAAAGTTCATAGGGAATTTTGGGAAATGGTTTTTAATTTGCAAACCTTCAGGCAAAATGACCTTGCCCTTTAGGAACACACGGGGGAAAGTTTAAAAGAGGAATAAATAAATAACGTAGAAAAAAGGGAAAAAGGGTTTTTTTTATGCACTTCAGTTTAGTATGGGGGCTGAAAGTTTAAAAAGCGGAACCCTTCCCCAATTTGTTTTTTTATGAATGTTAAAATTTTTATTTTTTCTAATAAATTTTTTTTTTACAAAAAAAAATTTTTAATAAATAGATTTTGGGGTTAGCAATACTGAAATTTTAGAAATCAGCCCCATTATTTTAAAGCTTTTTTAAAAAGTTAGTCCATTAAACAAAAAATTAAGTTTACTTGGAAATTAAATATTACTTAATTTTTTTAAAAATGTGTTTTACACTGACCCCGGGGTTTAGTGTAGACTGGGCCCCACTAAAAAATTGCGGGCCCCTTTTTGGACCCCCAAAGCTCCCCCTTTGAGACGCGAGAGGAGCTGGAAGGGGGGGGGAGGAGGAGGAGGGGAGGTAAGGGGTGAGAGGTCCCGGGGTGGGGATTTCTACATGTGTTTTTACCTAAATAAAAACTTTCTCTAGGTGAAAAAAAGTTTTTGCATGAAATTTTGTTATTGGCTCCTTGAAACTCCCTTCCTCTTAAAAACACAAAATTACACCCACGCCACTTGTAAGATTTTGCCCCAAGTATTACTTTGGCTCCAGCCACCCTCTCCTCTCACCCCCTACTCTACTGGCTTAAACCTAGCACAGCCCACCCCCCCCCGGGGATTTCTTTGTTCTAAAATCAAAGGAGGGGGGTTTTTTTACATCTAAATACAAAGTATATACTTTTATTGTGTTTCAAATATTTTATTTATTTATAATATAAAATATATATAATTTTTATATAAAATATATATATTATATAAAATTATGTATATATTATTATAGGAAATAAAAGAATATGATATTATATATATATTTTTTTAAAATTTTATATATTATATAATATTTTAAATATATTAAAACACATATGTATCTAACCTCAAAAACACACACACAAACCACACACACCCCTACACCCCAAAAAACCCCACACACACAAACACACACACAAAACACACCCCACACACACACACACACAACACACGAACCACCACCCCACCAAAACCACACACACACCACACACCCCACACATCACACACACACACACACACCCTCACAAACACACAAATATAAAATTAATATATTATATATATATTTATATATATATATTATATATATTATAAATATAATACAAATAATAACAAATTTTAATATATTTATATAAAAGAATTATTATATATATTATATAAAAGTAAAATACATATATAATATATATATATAAAATATATAATTGTATATATTATAATTATATAAATATATATTTTATATATATATATATATATAGATATTGTATAATTTTCCAAATTTTTTTTTAATTTTTTTTATATATATTATATATATATATATTATTAAAATTTAATTTATATTTTATATATATACAAAATATATATATATGTATAGGGGGTAATTATATAGATATATTATATTTTAATATAATAATATATAAAATATTTATACATTTTATTATATATATAGATATATAAAATATATATATATATATATTAAATATATAAAAAATAAAATATAAATATGTCCATATGTGTATATATATAAAATATATGTTTATATGCCCCATATGTGTGTATATATTATTATAATATTATATATTATTATATATATATATATATATATTTTATTATAAATATAAATGTGTGTTGTGGGGTGTGTGTGTGTGTGTTGTGTGTGGGTGTGTGTGTGGTTTTTTGTGGGGGGTGTTTGGGGTTGTTTGTTTGTTTTGTTTCGTGTGGGGTGTGTCCCAAACAGACGCCAGGGAGCTTAGGCTTTTGGACCTTACTCATTTTTATTTCACATATGAAAACGACGTTTTAAGTGGTTAAACGTAGTATGCATGTTCTGTTTAAACATTTTATGAAGATACTTCAGACTAAAATAAATATGTAGTGTCTCCGCAAAGTAAATTTTTTCCAGAGCTTACAAAAGTGTCTTTTAGTGACCGTATTTGAGTGCGAGGGCTTTTTTCCAATGAAACTTTTTGTTCCACACCCCAAAACTACCTGATCCGGTTTTTCAGCAGGGGGCGTAAACCCCGAGGTGGGGACCCCCTCACATCACTTGCCCCAGATTTTTAAGGGGATAAAAGTTCGCTACAATTTCACGTCGGGCGTGTACGAGGGGGAAAGGGGACCAGCAGCTAACGTTTCGACCCCCTTTAAGCTCCCTTTCCGGGGTTTTATCCAAAAAAGGAATACACCTGGAGGCGCGGATGTTCTTCGAACCTCTGCGCAAAGAACAAGGTACGGCACAACGTTCGAATTGAATCTATCCTGAACTGTATTTTTTTGCGGGTGGAAAGGGTAATAAAATTTAAAAAAATAGTAAAAATCGAACTGCCTTTGGGGGTTTGTACCACATAAAATACATGGGATAACTGATTAAATATATACCTATATATTTTATTATATATTTATATATTATATATATATAAATAAAAATTTTATATAATATATATATTAATTTAATATAATACCTATATATAAATATATTTATATATATATATTTATAATATATATAATATATTTTATATGCAAATATTTTTTTAAAAAAAAATTTTAAAAATATATTTTAAAATATATATAATATATATATATTAAAATAAAATATTTAAATTTTTTATTTAGGTTTTTATATATATATATATATATATATATATATATAAATATATATTATTATATATATATATATTATTTCTTAATTTTATATATATTTAATATAAATAATATTATATTTTTAATAAATTATATAAACCCTTTTTATATATATATTATGAGTGTAGTATGCTGTTATTATCATTTTAAATCCCCCCATGAAAAATGTAATTTTATATATATAAATTTAAAATATAAGTTATTATATACTTTATTTTTATATATTGTATATACATATATGTATCTGATACATGTATGCATATATACAATAATTATATATTTCAAAATAATTTTTATTAAAATTAAAATATATATATATATATATTATATATAGTTTTATATATATATTTAATACATTACACATATATAATTATTAAAAATATATTATATAATAATAAATTTTATAAAATATGAAAAAATATAAATATATATTTTATATGGTTTTTTATATATATATATATATATATATATATATAATATATAATATATAAGAGAGAGAGGGGAGAAGAGAGTGAGAGGGGGAGAGAGAGAGAGGTAAATAGTCCAATTTTGAAAAGCCCCGCGCACACACACACTCCACCACAACACACCACCCACACACACACACACACACACCCCAAACACCCCACACACCAAACCGGGGACACACACACACACACAAACATATCTATCAATATATTTACCTATTTATTTATCTATCCATATAACTATGTATATATATGTATAAATCTATATCCACATCTATCTATCTATCTACACATACACACACATGTATAAATAAAAAAAAATATCATCATTTTTAACGGTATTTCTCTGTTTTTACCACCGTGGGCCTTCCCCATCCTTCGCCCCTCAAACCCATCTTGCGCTTTTTCTTTCCCTTGTCCTCTCACCCGCAATATCTTTGATGGGTCGCTTTGTTTGTCTTCGGTTTGGGCTCTTTTCCCCTGTTTCCTTTTCCCCTCCCCGTCAGCAAATTTTTTTTCCCAAAACTTTTTTACTTTCATCACATGACAAATAAAAATTTAATTTCCTTTTTTTTCAAGATGGGCCAAAAAGCCCTTTTTACAATTTTTTTTCTCACACTTTTTTCCTTCGTTTTCTCCAGTTAAAAGGTTTGGGACTCCTAAACCCTA
>NC_051402.1:29193675-29221175 GCF_015228065.2 Penaeus monodon | reverse complement strand
AAACAAGTATTGTTATCAGTCAAGAAGACCTTTCTCTGTCTACCATTAAGGGTCAGTAGTATTTTATTAACATTGATTATTCAACATGATTGCAGGAAATCATTTAGAGATAAGATTTTGATTATACTTTATCGAATGATGGTGAACATGATTGCGGGTATCATTTATAAGGAATAAAGATATAATTGGGACTATAGACAGTTTGTATTTGTATCTGATGGTCCTTATCAATAGATTATACATACGATGTGTCTCGCAGTCTCCCCGTGTGGCGCCCGAACCTCTTTCCCCGCCTGCTCTCCGCACACCAGCTTATGGGGATGAGTCCCTGGACCTTGCCTGGCATAGGAGGACACTGTCATGGTGGTTAGAAAGAATGGTCAACCAAAACCATATACGATGACATAACAAACAAGGTAAGATTTGATATAAAATCGGAAATTTTAAATTGCAATTTATAGTTGGTGCCTGATGATGGATATTCAATTCAAAATCCTAAATTCCATTTGCCACAGTGGTTATCCTTATAATATAAAAACAGTGTGATTTTAAGGACATATAAATATAAGGACAACATAGAATTAATGGTAGCACATTTAAGACTTGCCTATTCTCATATTGAACCTGGATGTTAGACTGATTAATGTTATGTTCCTTCGATTTTTTATCGAGTTCTGATAAAATCTTATACAATGTCTTCAAAATAACTTATAAATTTTATAGATAACTGAAATGAAGGTTGTCATAAACAAAAATAAGATGCTTCGTAATATCAATTTATATTCGTGGATGTTTCTTCGAGAGCCTCTCCGTGTGTGATCGTAGGGTGGGTAGTTTTTTCAAAGATGTTGCTAGCGAGGATCATGAGAACAAATGTCCATTCGGTTTTCGAAGTCACTATAATTTAAAAGAATCCAGGAATTTGTCCTTTGATGCCCGCCGGACCCTTTCCCCCCCCCCTCACTTCCTCCCTTTTTCAGGGCCTTTTTTTGAACCCCCCGGGCCCTTTTAAAAGAGTTCTTGCACCTCCCCCATCATTCACTCTTCACGCGTTCGGCCTTGTCAGTGTATGCTTTTTTCCTTTCTTACAGATGCAAATTGCTCTGTAGCACCCACTTTGGGCAGAACTTTTCCCTCTCCCTTCCTTGCCTGCATCCCCGGAGATTTTGCGCCTTCCGTGCCCTCTGTCCCTCCCTTTTTCTCCCCTTGTCCCCTTTCCCCCCTCATCCGGCCAGCTGGATGACAGGCCCATCTGGCTCGGCTTCCCCTCACTCGTGCCTCCTCAGTCATAGCCCCCTCCCCCTCAGGGCGTCACCATCTTTGGAGACATGAAAAATCGGCGGTTTTACTGATCGAATATCACAAATCCCACTCCTGACCCTTTTGTTACCCCGACCGCCTCGTTCTCTGGCCCCCAACAAGCAGCTAGGCAACGGCGTGCTACCACGGGGTCGTGAACACTAAACACTCAAGAGGCACCGGCACCACAGGTCCAGAACCCAGGAGGGAAAGCGCATTGGCGGGGCGGGGCAAAAATAAATAAAAAATGACAGTCTTTCCTTTTTTTACAAAAGTTTTTTAAACCCGTACACTTTTCTATAGCACAAAAAGGGGGGAACCAGCATTACTCACGTAAGCTTATAACAGGCAACACAAATTTATCAGGTCACAAGGGCACACACGGGTCTTCACAGGAGGAGCACCCAACTCCGTCTCTCGGGTTGTTCCTCCGCTCCCCCGTCCAGCCAGTTGCGTCATGTTGCCCCGTCCCCCTTTATGTTAAAACATGCCCCGGTCTCCTTTTTTATGTTAAAAACATGTTTTGCACAGAGACAAAGACCCTGCGTAGCAATATATAATATATATATTATTATATAATTATTATATTATATATATATAATATAATTCATATTATACAGAATAGTATATTGATATGATATTCTATATAAAAATATAAATATAAAAATATATACATACATATATATATTAGGTCTCTGAGTCCAGTGTTCATTGTCTATGAGGATCCCTTTGGGTTTACTACTGCAAAATTGATATATTTTTTTTTAAATTTTAAAAAATTTATCATTTCCCGTAACCGAGGATAAACATTTTTATGCTATTTTTTATATAATCTTTCGGTATTCCTTTTTGGGTACAAGGGGAAGTTTGTCTCCACATTTTTTGGGTTTTGATAATAAATTTTTTTGCTTGGGGCCTCTCGCCTTCCAAGTTTTTTTTTTTTTCATCTTTTTTTCGTTTTTGTTTTTGCTTTCCATTTTCTGCAACATTTTTTGTTCTTTAGTCATTTTCCCCTTTTCCCGATTTTTTAAAAGTTTCATGGGGGGCCAGGCTTGGCGTTCTTTATCACACATTACCCTTTATTTTTTCATGATGTCATATGTAGCGTCATCTTTTTACCCCTTTTCTTATTTGAGCTGACTGCTTGACGATTGCTTTCTAAATTCAGAATATTTCCCGTACTTTTTTACTTTATCATCTTTTTCTTGAATTCTTTATTTGATTTGATCTGTTGGGAAATGGTTTCCTTCTTCCCTCTTTTCCCTTTAGTTTAACTTTTTAATTCTCATTCGAAAAGGTTGTGTTTTCCTACCAAATTTAAACACTAATTCCTTAAAATTTACGCTTTCGCTCGCATTTTCAAAATTGGGGCACCGGGTGCTACCTTGGGTTCAGGGGCCTCAATTTTGACTCAACTTCTAACTTCATTTTTTTGGGCTGATCTTAGTTTTTACCCATTAACAAACACAAAACGAGCTATAGTATGTTGTGTGTGTGCATACATATACATTTCCATTAGTTACATACATCATACATACATACAACATACAAACATACAACAAATACATATATATATATATATAATATTATATAATTATATATATTATATATATTTTATTTTATTTATTATAATATGTTGTGTGTTGGTGTGTGGTGTGTGTGTGTTTAATTAATATAAACATATATTATAATATCATAAATAATATATATTATAATATTATATATATATATAAATATATAATATATATATATATATGATATAATCTATTCCCTATTATCTACTATAAATCTGTATTTTTATACAATATACATTTTAAAAAACCACACACACACCACACACACACACACACACCACACACACCCCACACACACACACATAACACCACACACACACCACACACAACACACCACACACAACACACACACACACACACACACACATATATATATATAATTATTTATATAATATATTTTATTATATATATTATATAACATACACACACACACACACACACAATATATATATGCAACATATACAATATAAAAATATAAATATTATTATAAAATATAAAAATTATATATATAAAATTATTACCACATATATAATCATACTGTTCTATATCTATACATCTATCTATCTACTACATCTATCTATCTTCTATCTATCTATCTATACATACATACATACCCACACACACACACACCACACACACACAATTATTTTTATATATATATTATAATAAAATATTAAATATTAATAATATAATATATATAATATATATGGGGAATTTTTTTTACTGAACTGATCAGCTTAATTTATTTCTGACTTCACGATAACGCGCTGACGAGGCCACAGGAACTTGGGGAAAAATATATGGTGCTTGTCCCCAAAAGGGCGGGCTGGCTAGACTCCACCCCAAACCCTTTCAATTTCAGTAAGAGGTCCAAACTACCAGATAAAATTAATACATACAAGTGATGAATTTTAATTTTCTAATGAAACAAAAAATGGTATATTATCACATATCATAATGGTACTGCTATTTTTTGGAGTAATATAGCTTGCACGGGCATTTTATTTTAAAATCAGGGTCTTTCTTTATCAAATCTGGCCATGCGAGGGAGCCCCCACCAGCACTGCATTTTCAGTAAATGAAAGCCCGGGAAATATTTGAGCCTACTCAAGATAAAAAAGATATTAAAAAAGGAAAAAGAACCGAAAGGGAAAAAGGAAAAAAAAGAAAAGGGGGAAAGAAAAGGGCAGAAAAAGAGGAGCACTCAAGGGAAAAGGTATAATATTCGTTACTTGGGCATTTTTAAATAACATTTTTTTAAGTATGGAGAAATGAAAAGTTTAAATTGATCAGAATGCGTATTTGCCATATTCCCAAAATTTAAAACTTTTTTAAACTAAATATTTTTTTCCGCAGTGAAAAATATGTAGATGTTTTATTTTTTTTGTAAAAAAAATTTTGTTCCTGTTTTCGGGTTAATTCCGACGGGTTTTCATTTTATTCTCCCTAGCGTATCTTTAAATTTCTCAACTAATGGAACTCTAATTGTCTTTATTGGGTTGGTGATCTGTATAAAATGCATCTCATTTTTGTGCTTTCCCTACTTTTCAACCACCCCCACTTATCATTACTGCTCTGAACGCCTTATCGTCAGTGCACATTCATAGGGAGTTAAAGTACACAAGCTCTAAAAACAACTTTTTCAATTCAGGATTTTTTTGAAGGTGCCATGTAACGAGTTTGAAGAAATTTACCCTTTTCATCATTCTCGGTTATTAAAAAGGGGGCAACTTTATTTTTTGCAATTCCCTCTTCGATGCGTCTAGGGAAATTCATTGTTAAAATTATTCTCTGTATTTTTTGTAGGCATTCGGTCTGAAAAATAGTTTAAATTACTTTTTGTTTCTTGGGGACAGTGCCCCTAAGTGAATTTTATACTTTAATTTGATGTTAAACCTTGAGCTCAAAAAAATATTTATTTAGATTACATTCATTATAATTAAATCAAACAAGTATTTTTATAGTCAAAGGGAAGCCTTTCTCTTTTACCATTAAGGGTCATTTTATTTTATTACAGATTATTCACATGTTGCAGAAAACATTTTGAGATACAGATTTTGTATTATACTTTATCGAATTGTGGGGAACATATTGCGGGTATCATTTATAAGAATAAAGATATAATTGACTATAGACAGTTGTATTTGTATATGATGGTCCTTATCAATAGATTATACATACTGATGTGTCTCGCAGTCTCCCCGTGTGGCGCCCGAACCTCTTCCTCCGCCTGCTCTCCGCACACACAGCTATGGGGATGAGTCCCTGGACCTGCCTGGCATCAGGAGGACTGTCATGGTGTTAGAAAGAATGGTCAACCAAAACATATACGATGACATAACACAAGGTAAGTAATTTGATATAAAATCTGTAAATTTTAAATTGCATTTATAGTTGGTGCCTGATTGATGCATATTCAAATTCAAAATCCTAAATTCCATTTGCCACAGTGGTTATCCTTATAATATAAAAAAGTGATTTTATAGTACATATAAATATAAGGTACACATAGAATTAATGGTAGCACATTTAAGACTTGCCTATTCTCATATTTTGAAACCTGATGTTATTGCTGATTAATGTTATGTTCCTTCAGATTATTTTATTCGAGTTTCTGATAAAATATATAAATGTCTTCAAATAACTTATAAATTTTATAGATAACTGAAATGAAGTTGTCAAACAAAAATAAGATGCTCGTAATATCAATTTATATTCGTGGATGTTTTCTTCGAGAGCTCTCTCTCGTGTGTGATCGTAGGGTAGGGTAGTTTTTTTCAAGATGTTGCTAGCGAGGATCATGATAACAAATGTCCATGCGGTTTCGAAGTCACTATAATTTAAAGAATCAGGAATTTTGTCCTTTGAATTTGAAACCTAATCGTGACGTTATTAATAGCTTTCATTATACAGTTGGGAATGTTTTTCCAACCTGGAGAACCTGCCCTTTCTGTATTTCTCTGTGTTTTTTTTTCGTTTTTTTCTTTTCGTATTTAAGTTATATCTGCTGTTTGAATATCCCAGAACTTAAAAAGTATATATTGATGAATTTTCACATACATCTTTGACATAAAAATGTCAGAATTTGTTTTTGCTACTGCTTATAATAAATATTGATATCACTGAGGTTGTCATTACCTATCAGTACATGATTAACTAGCAAATTCTGTGAAGAATAAAAATTTGAGCTCAAAAGTAAAGCCTGGTCCAGAGGTGAATTAAAAGTTAATCCGGGATTCTGCAATTGCGCATGCGCATTAGAGATCTGGAATTAAACTTTAATACTAGATTAACGTTTAAGGCGCTTACAGAAGACGTTGGAAGGGTTAATAGCCACTTTGGCTAAATACCATGAATTGTTTTATGAATTATTATGCAAGTGTCATGCCTCTCTTTTTTTTATACCATTTTCCGCCATTGCACGCTCCTGTTATTTATTAGCTTTGCTAGCTTTCTCCCACCTCCCATCACCATCACCCTTACGCTATGCCACCATGGGTCACATGATCAACTTACCATACTCTGGGGAGCCCATCTCCTGTGAGGTGGCTCTCCAGAAAATCTTCGAAATCACAGAGGTTGCAATCACGCACTGCTTCAAAGTGCACAATGTTTACAAGGTTGTTGTAGCCAAACCAGAGCAAATGTCCCCTTTCCTCTCCTTATCCGGCCAAAGAAAGCTCGCTGCTCAGGGCTTCAAACCCATTCCTTCCCCTGAAACCAAGGCAAAATGCACGGTCGTGGCTAAAAAGATCGACAAGACAATCCCGCCACGATCGTGTGAGGCCATTCAGGCGGAAATAACAGCCAAAAATGTCACTGTAGTTGACATTTATAAACCTCCCGAATCTCGGATCTTCAAGATCCGATGCTCCTCGCCTGAAGAGGCACAGAAACTTATCTCCCGTGGGATCGTGATGTTTAACACGTCCGTCCCCACCTACAACATAGAGCCTAAGTGCTTTATTTAGATTGATCAGTGCCTGAAGTGCTACAGGTACAATCACAAAAAACACGCATGCACACACGAACAAAGGTTTAGTCGTTGTGGCGAATTCGGGCACTCCTTCGCCACTTGCAACAAGCCCATCAAATATGAGGGGCAGCATGTCGCCGTCAGCCGTCAGGTCTTGCCCTACACGAAAAGAAATACTAAAGACTAAAAGACAAGCACATAAACAGACCACCAACCCAACATACGACTCAACAGTTCAACCCCTACAGACATCTACACCCATCACCACAAGACCTCCCACGATTCCCCCGAGAACCACAATGCCTCCCCCACCTCAGTTCCCCCAAAACAACATCACACCTGACATCAACGCTAAAATACAAACAATACTACACGTAGCTTTGATAGCTGCCAAATACAAAGCAAAAAGATCCGCAAACATTGTCCCTGTACTCCTACAAAGAAACAACCTCCCTAACATTGTGATTCCCAGGGAAATCTTTGAAGACGAAGACCTATGCATACCTGAATATCACTCACAAACAAACACAAACACCGAGGCTAGACCGGCGACCATCACACAACCACAGCCCTCTACCTCCCGCGCACACCTACTCCCATAACGCCAACCAAGACTAAGTTTACAACAAAACACTAAAAAAAACACAAACGAACACAAACGCAAACTGCCATCACCACTAAACACGCACAAGAAAAAAGATAAAAAAGACCCACTGCCCCCGATGACCACCACACCCCCTCGTCGTCACCACGACGACACCATTCCGGGGGACTCCGATAGTGGGGATAGCCTCCAAATCAACCTCCCTGAGGTTGAAGCGGGGACGACCTCGCTACCTGCTCCCCTTGGGCACACAGTCTCTGTTCTCCCTGTCAGGGGGAACCTCAGGGGACAAGGAAGTATTGGGAATTGATCCGCCGATTCCCGAGAATTCCACGTCTCCCTCTCCCAGGAGTCCCTCCCGGATCTCGAGAAGGGATGCGGCTCGGACTCGTCCGCGCCCTCGCTTCCGGGAGCAGCAAACGCCACGAAAAGTGGGTCAGCGTCAGCTTGACCTACTCTAAGTGGCGTGCTGACACTTAGATGTGCTGCCTCCCACACCAAACTGCACCTGTTCAAAGCCCTTGCACACCCACCTCACACACACCACACTCACACTCACACACATTCAAACGCACACAAGCTACAGGTCAATCAGAATAAAGCACCCAGATGAATCTATGATGTGGGCTGGTGACGAATTGTATAGCCCTCACGATCACACGAGAAAAGCTTCTGTGCCTCTCCCTGGCGCAGGAGGCTATGTAAACAACAACTACACACCTCGTGTTTCGGTTATCCGTCTGGATAGTCCATGCCTTCTTCAAGAGAAGGAGGGCGGCCCTGGCCGCGATGTCTTCTCGCTGGACCAAGGCGAAGAACAGGGGCCAGTTCCTGGCTTGGCAGCATCATCTTTTCCTTGTGTACTTCTCATACTTCCTTCACATCTTTCACCCTTCCTTCTTCTCTTGTTTTGTTTCGTTTTATTTAATTTTAAACTTTTATAAGGATAAGTCCGATATGCGAAGCTTAGCCTCGCCCGGGCTATGCTATGAGGGGAGCCCGGCCTGTGTAGACTAATGCCGACTCGCTCACGTGTGTCAGCTGGTGCTGACTCGGCTGAACCTAGTCCTTACCCGCCGTGGTGCCCAGCCACAGCAGTAACCTCCAGGCGACAGTTGCAACACACTGACTCCAAAGGAGCCGTCGACTGTCTTCAGCAGCGCTCACCCACTGACAATATCTACCTTCTGACTACCATCCTCACACTGGCACAGAGGATTCTTGCACAGGGTAGAAGAATCATCATAAACTGGGTTCCCAGCCACATAGGGATCAGAGGGAATGAGCTTGCTGACAGATTAGCCGAAGTTGGCATGGGTATGCCCCCTAATCCCATGATAATACTTCAGAGCCGAAAATTACTTAGGAGGAAGTGTACGGTGACGGCCACCTCCTTCCTCCTGCAGCTTCACAGAGAGGAAACGAGATCCTCCCCCTCGGCCAGCTGGTATTCAGACGCCACAGGCTATGAACCACTGGCACTCTCTGAAATAAACAACAGAGGTACCGAAGTCATTCTGCACAGAATGCGCTTAGGTTACCACTGTGCATGGCAGATTGTACAAACAATAGAACATGAAGAGAGGTGTTGCATGCATTGCGGCGAGCCGAACGCCACACTTGTACATTACTTAGAGGATTGTGTGAACACGCAATTCCTAAGACAAAGCCCGCAGAACACAGCCGTCGTGCTGGTAAAGAGATTATACGAGATGCTTACACCACGGCTACAGGAGCGCCTGCTGGCAATCCCACCGCCACGGTAAGCACCGAGTGTCAGACAAACAAATGAGACAACCATAAAAAAGCTGCCACAGGCCGGGCCATAAGTGAAAGGCCCGGGCGAAGCCAGAACTTCGCAAATCTCAAGCAAGCAAGCAAGTATAAAAGTTTAGCCTCGGGGCTAGTACAGTGGTAACGTGTCGGCCTCTCATCCAAGGCCCCCCTAACGGAAGCCGCCTTGCCGCGGTGGGGGGGCTTGAGGTCCCAATGATCTGGTGAGCCGGACCAGAGGGTTACCCATACTGGAGGGGTCACCAGTGAGGGATGAGACAAAATGGCTTCCTGGTGCACCAAGGCCTATGAGAGGGGATGGTGTACCCACCCCTGGTTCATTCCATCTTGGACCAGGGAGAACTCTCCCACGTGTGTTTGCCGTGCGTGGCATCCCGTATTACCAGGAGACAGGAGTCCTGGAGTTGAGCGATGCTGCACGCTGCGCCCTGCAGCTAGCAACACACCTCTTTGGTCCTTTATTCTGGTTAGACGGGTGGCTTGATCAAGGCCCGGTCAAGTCAATCGGCTGGTCAAATATGGCTAGGGTCAAGCAGGCACTATTCAGTCGGTAGCGCATAGGTCCCGCGACTGCCATCAGTACTGTGATAGTGGCTGCGTATATTTCCTCATTACCCCTGTGGCTGTTGGAAGATTTTGAACCCCAACTATAGCTTCCCCTCGTTGGACTCCATGGTGGGTGGGGGGGTGAGGAAATGAAGAATTCAAATTTGTATGAGTACTACAACTTTACAAAGATCTAGCTCTCTCCCTGACGACCTGCGCAATCCCTCGACCATTCTCTCTGGAAAATCACACGTTGTCACTCTGGAACCTTTTCAGCTTCCAAAGGGCAAGAATGGGAATCGTAATGGTTCCCGGGCTCCCAAACCAGGTAAGAAGGGGAAAAGTCCTCCTCAATCCACTAAGGAGATCTTACCTGGTAAATATGAAAGCATTTCATATAGTAAGTACCTGGTAGTGAAGACCATTGATGGTGTATCAATCATGGATCTTGACATTTTTGAGGTTCATTGGAAAATAGTTGAAGTATGTCAACGTGATCCTCGTATCACCCCACAGCGAGATGGTAGCCTGATAGTTGAGGTTTCGTCACCAGACGAGAGTGACCGTCTGCGTGCGATATGCAACATTCCTGGGGCTCAAGTTTCATGCTCTCCTCAAAAAACCCTCAATCAGTGTAAGGGAATTGTCTTTTCCCGAGACCTGATGAGGTATTCTGAGGAGAAACTGTTAGAGGAACTAGAGAATTTTAATGTAGCGGCAGTAAAACGTTTTAGGAAGAAAGTTGATGGTTTGGAACAGTCAACACCAGCTCTTCTTCTAACTTTTAACACATTAGTCCTCCCAGATCGGTTAAGTTAGCATGGTACCACCTCAAGGTAAAGCCATATGTGCCCAACCCTATGCGGTGCTTCCACTGCCAAGGTTATGGGCATGGAGCCAACTCTTGCCGTTTTAAAGAAAATGGACAACCAAGAGTATGTGTAAAGTGTGGTACAACAGGTCATCAAGGAGATGACAACTGTCCAGGTCCAATATGCTGTTACCACTGCAAAGAAGGTCATGAAGCTTCTTCAAAGCAATGTAAAAGGTACAAATTTGAAAAGGAAGTATTGTAATAAGGAGCAAGGAGAAAGTTAGTTTTCCAGAGGCAAAGCGACGTGCCCGTGTGCTGTTTGCACAGCCAGGTAGGTCCTTTGCTTCGGTTCTAGCCCATCCTCCTTCCCACCAGCCCTTGCCCTCCAATGCTTCTTACAGCACACACTCTGCCACTTCCTCTAAACCTCAGTCCCAAATTGCTGACACTGCCTCTGGTGAGTTGTTCCACCAGAAACGGAGTAGGAGTGAGGGGTCTATTGAGGAGACTCCTCCTCCCAAAGTAAGGTCTTTGGAGCCATCAGGCAAGGCTCCAGAGGCCTCAACGGTGACAGCTCCAGCTGCCACCACATCCACAGGAGCATCTGCTACTAGGCAGAATGCTCCTGAAGTAAAGGCTCAGGCACGCCCTTTGCCCAGGCAAAGGAATCCTGAACCTGTCCAAAAGACTCCAGCTGCAACAACATCGACAGGGGCCTCCACTGCTAGACAGAATGCCCCTGAAGCAAAGGCTCAGGCCCGTCCTTTGCCTAGGCAAAGAAATCCTGAACCTGTCCAAGGGAAACCTGTGGAAACTAGTTCCACAGGTAAACAACCATTAAAAAGGTACTCCCAGGATCCTGGAAAGGGACAGCCTAAAGGTGTGAGGCAAACCTTGACTACAGGTGCTGCCAAACACCTTATGAAGAAATAATCTAAAGAACTGGATACCCTAATCCAATGGAACTGTCAGGGAATTCATGCAAAATGGGAAGAACTGCAACATCTGATAGCTTCATGGAACCCAGTTTGTGTATGCCTACAAGAGATTATGACCAGGGAAAATCGTCCCATTTTCCTGAGAGGATTCCAAGTTCAAGCCCATTATGGAACCTTTGACAATGGACCTCATGGAGGAGTAGCAGTAATGGTACGTCATGATATTCCCTTCCAGGCCATCCACCTGCAGACAACACTGCAGGTGAAGGCTGTGAGAATAGGCTTGACACGACCTTACACTGTTGCATCCATCTACCTTCCTCCACATAATCTCAACATAAATGATTTGGAAGATCTACTTGGGCAGTTGCCACATCCATTTCTACTCTTGGGAGATTTCAATGGTCGGCATCACCTCTGGGGAGACACTTTGTGCAACCCTCGAGGAAGGGCCTTGGAGTCCTTGTTCTTAAGAGTAGATGCAGTTTTACTGAACAGTGACACTCCCACACATTTCCAAGTTCAAACTGGGACATTCTCCAATATAGACCTATCAATAGGTTCACCTGATTCACAGTTGAACTTCACTTGGCAGGTCATGGAAGACTTACATGGAAGCGACCATTTTCCAATAATTTTGAAGGAGCTGAATGGTATTCCAGTCAATGGAGTGCAGAGATGGCGACTTGAACATGCAGACTGGAATCTTTTTAGATCAACTGCAGTATTGCAAGGATCTGTGGATGATTTCCAGTGTGTTCAAGATGCTGTTAATCACTTCACATCACGAATTCACCTTGCAGCAGAAGCATCCATTCCCAAAAGTAGCGGACAGTACCGTCGACCTCCAGTACCATGGTGGTCTGATGAATGCCAACAAGCTGTCAGAGCAAGGAAAGCTGCATTAAGGCAGTTGAAACGACGCCCCAGCATTGTAACCTTGATCAGTTACAAAAAGACCCGAGCTAATGCCAGGCGAGTGCTAAAGGAGGCTAGACGGACGTCGTGGAGACAGTATGTCTCCTCAATTAACTCTGGGACCCCCTTAGCATGGGTGTGGGACAAGGTGCGTAAGATTGCTGGAAAGAGCACATCCATATCACAACCTGCTCTGAAGATAGATGGCATAATCATCACAGACAAAAAAGATATTGCTAATGAGCTAGCTAAATCCATGGCAGAGATCTCCTCTGGAGCATCTTACACTGCTCGATTCTCCATTCTTCGTGCTGAACAGGAACAACACCCAGTGTCGTTCTTCAGTAGGAATGCAGCAGAACTTCCATACAACTTGCCATTTTTGCGCAAGGAGATGGACTCTGCTTTGCAGCTCTGCCGTAAGACTGCCCCAGGAAGTGACGATATTCCATATCAAATGATATCTCACTTACCGGAGAGTTCCCAGAAGTTCCTGTTGGACTTATTCAATAGGATCTATAGGGAGGGCACAGTGCCATCCACATGGAAAGAGGCTATAATCATTCCTATTCCTAAACCTGGCAAAGATGCTTCCGCACCAGGAAATTACAGACCAATTTCTCTCACCAGCTGCATCTGCAAGCTGATGGAGAAAATGGTAAACTTCAGGTTGACATGGCTGCTAGAGAAAGAAAACGTGTTGACCCCATATCAATATGGCTTTAGAAAATTGAGATCGACCACAGATGCACTTGTGAGGATGGAAACTGCTATACAGAATTCCTTCGCACAGCGACGTCACATGTTAGCAGTCTTCTTTGACCTTGAAAAGGCTTACGATACGACTTGGAAGCATGGCATACTCATGAAGCTGTATGACATTGGTTTAAGAGGAGCATTACCTACCTTCATACAAAGCTTCCTTGCTAACAGGAAATTTAGAGTTCGGGTGGGAAACAGTTTCTCTAACCTGGAAGACCAGCTGGAAGGGGTCCCACAAGGGAGTGTCTTAAGTGTGACCCTGTTTGCCATTGCTATAAATGACATTGTAAAAGTTGTTCCAAGTTCTGTCTCATGTAATCTGTATGTGGATGACTTTACACTGTACTGCTCAGGAGGAAGCTTACAGGATGTGCAAGGACACATGCAGGCTGCAATAAATCAGGTTGTACAGTGGGCAACATATCATGGGTTCAAATTTTCTCCAAGCAAGACCATGGCTATACATTTCCACAAACGAGGAAAATTCCACCCTTCCCTCTATATAGGAGCAAACCCACTGCAATTTGTCCAAGAGGTGAAGTACTTGGGTCTAATTTTTGACTCAAGACTTACATGGGTGCCTCACATCAAACAGTTAAAAGTGAAGGCTACAAAAGCGCTTAGTATTTTGCGGGTTATTTCACATCTATCTTGGGGTGCAGACCGCACAACGCTTCTACGGCTTTACCGAGCACTTATTCGTAGTAACCTTGATTATGGCTGTGAGGTGTACTCTTCTGCAACTCCCACTGTTCTCCGGACATTGGACTCGGTTCATAATGAAGCTCTCAGAATCTGTACTGGGGCTTTCAGGTCTTCACCTGTGGAATCCCTGTATGCTGAGAGTGGAGAACCACCTCTTTCATTACACCGGGACTACATGAACCTGATTTACTACACGAGACTACAAAGGATTCCGGGATCTCCTACATCCAGATTGGTTTTCAACCCCCTTGAGGATAGCCGATCCTATGGTAGGAGAATGAGGAATCTTGTGGAAGATCTTAATTTGAGTCTCACTAAGGTTCTGGCTGTTGGAATTCCCCAATTCCCCCCTTGGACTAATCAAGTCGAGCTGGATTTGGTCGGAATTGGGAAAGGGGAGAGATCAGAAGCAGAAGTCAGAGAGATATTTCTTCAGCATATTTTTAAATACCAAGGATCAGAGGCAATATATACAGATGGTTCGAAATCTGAAAAAGGTGTGGGCTTTGCAGCAGTGAGTAGAAGGAAGACTGCATCTGGCAGTCTTTCTCTAACAGCCTCGATCTTTACTGCAGAGTTACATGCCATCCTTGCAGCAGTTAAGATGACTAGAGATCTTACGAACCATTCTATTGTGATATATTGTGACTCTCGTAGTGCCTTGCAAGCAATCAAGAGCTTAAACTCATCACATCCAGTAGTAAGGGAGGTTCAAGATTGGCTTGCACTGATGTCAACACGTAAAAAGATAACTCTGTGTTGGGTGCCAGCGCATGTTGGTATCAGTGGGAATGAGCGAGCTGATCAAAAGGCCAAGGCAGCTGCTGCTCAGCCTTGTGATGCTCGTTATCCTCTCCCACACACCGACCTGAAACCCAGCATAAGGAGAAGGAACAATGGAGGCATACCTCCAGAAACAAACTGCGAGAGATTAGAGATGACCTTGGCAGTTGGGTGACTAGCATCCACCCTAACCGAAAAGTGGAAGTTGCATTAACAAGACTAAGAATCGGGCACACAAGACTGACTCATGGGCCGATGATGGCTAAAAGTCAAGCAGTTTGTGAAGGATGCCAAGAGCCATTAACGATCGCACATGTAGTGGAAAGATGTGCAACATTCTCAGACCAAAGACGTATGTACTTGTCTCCCCCATATACACTGAAAAATGTATTGGGGGAGGATTGTGACATAGAGGGTCTTATTAGTTTCCTTAGGGAGACTAATATTTTCAATAAAATTTAATTATGCATAATGTTTATGCAATGATTTTATGCACTTAGAGCATAGTATTTATGCTTTGATTTTTAATCTATTTATTGTTATTTGTAAGATATTTATTGATAGATTTTTAAAGTTTTAAACATTTTAATATTTCTAGTTAACAAGGTATTCGCCGCTAATGACCTTAGCTGTTGACGCGGCAGATAATTTTAAATAATCAATCAATCAATCTCATCCAAGGGGTCGGCGGTTCGCGTCCCGCCTAGGCGCGAGAAGTTGCAATTGTCGCCTTGAGGTTACTGCTGTGCCTGGGCACCACGGCGGGTAAGGACTAGGTTCAGCCGAGTCAGCACCAGCTGACACATGTGAGCGAGTCGGCATTAGTTGACACAGGCTGGGCTCCCCTCATGGGCATAGCCCGGGCGAGGCTAAGCTTCGCATATCGGACTTATCCTTAGCTAGTACAGTGGTAACGTGTCGGCCTCTCATCCGAGGGGTCGGCGGTTCGCCCCCCACAGAGCGCGAGAAGTTGCAACTGTCGCCTGGAGGTTACTGCTGTGGCTGGGCACCACGGCGGGTAAGGACTAGGTTCAGCCGAGTCAGCACCAGATGACACACGTGAGCGAGTCGGCAGTAGTCGACACAGGCCAGGCTCACCTCATGGCATAGCCCGGGCGAGGCTAAGCTTCGCATATCGGACTTATCTTTATCATCATCCTTCCATAGCGTAAGCGTCCCTCATCCTAATCGTTACCTCCATCTCACTGGTTTCGGATTTCCGACACGTGACATCTGCCGCCTGCACCTGCCATGACCGTGGCTCCTTTGTCACAAGGAGTGACAACGCGAGACCGGGGGAGGAGATGTCATGGCCAATGTTGATAACCCAAACGTGGTGAGATCGCCAGAGCACATCTCCCTGGAAGTCCTGCCGCCGACAGGGAGAAATCTCTGCTCGACGCGGGCAAGGGAGATAGCCTCTGATTAGCGATCTCGTACTTCAACCTGCAGCCTCATGGTTAGCCGAGGGTACCACCGTTGCCATGGGCGAAAAGTCCGTGCTCGGTGGCGCCTCCGATGGCGCCGGACAGGCCGCCTTTACCGCTCCCAACCTCCCTCGTTAGCCGAGTGCTTCCGCAGCCCGGGCGCGGCGGCTTCGCCGACCCGTGAGTTTACTCATGCGAAGCGAGTGCCTGCTATGCCAGGGCAGCGCAAACCACTGATGGCGCGAGGCCTCCCTTACCGACCTTTGTCCTCCTTTCCTCCTCCAGTCAGCTATGCCCCCAACTTTTACCCCGCATGTTGGGTTAAGCCCCGACTCTTTTCTCTCTTACTAAATCATCTTTTCGACCCCCCCCCTTATCCTTCCCCTCTCCCATCTTCTTCCTCCCCCCGGTAACTGATCTTGTCTTTAACTTTACCTTGCCTTTACCTGGATACTCCTGTGAGGCAGGAGAGGCATAGGAACGGTTAAGGTATACAAAAGGACCGCACTGACTGGAAAATTTAAGATCATATCATTGTAGGCAATGAAAAACTACATTCACTGTTATCAAAATTAATCTGCAGAAGCCAACCGATTCCAGTTAAATGACGAAACCATATCCACTCGGATATATTTTCACTCGGCGTTGCCGCGGCTAAGGATGACCACTTTGACAGCCGGTCAGTTTCAAGTAAAACTAATCGTGTTAAGACTGTGACAGTCAGGTGAAATTGAGGCATTAATTCGTTTTTGCATGAGCATGGTGTTATACTGAATACCACTGAGTGTGCAAAGTGTGGGACTGACTGCCGAACTGTCATAAAGAAAAATAAACAATAAGCATGTCAGATGCCAATCTCAAAGATCAATATTTAAAAATACATAGTTTAATAAAAGGTACTGGACATTGAAACGAATCAGTTTTTTGTGAATCTGTATTTAAGAAATACTTTTTCTTATGAACTACTACAGAGGAACTAAGCTTTCCTAATAAAACTATATGTGACTGGGCTAGCTTCTGTGTTTCTTGTGAAAAGAAGTTATGAAAGTATATGAAAAAATAGGTGGGTGATAGAATAGTGGAAATAGACGAAGGCGAATTCGGCATTCGAAATATAACGTTGGCTGCGTAACAGAGGGGCAGTTGGTGTTTGGCGGGTCTGCCGTCAGGCAAGACAATTTCCTTGTCCCCGTTGCTTTCCAAGACCCCAAAAGTCTTCTCGCATCACAAAGGAAAAAAATAGAGCCGGATACAACAATAATTAGTGATTGTTGGAAGGCATAAGAATAAACACAGCGACCGGGAGGGTAGGGTAGGGTAGGGTTGGGTTGGGTTTGGGTTTTGTTTTTTACGGCCTCCAGCTAGGCAAGTAGGGTGTTCGGGGGGTGGGTAGGGAAAGACGGCGATGGGGGGAGGGTAGGATATATATATTTTTTTTTATTGCAAATTGTGCACTTAGAATGTGCTTATTAGATTCGAATCTTCAGTGAACGATTCTTGGCTCGGATTTTTAATTTTTCTACTGTCTTTATTCAAATTACGATTCTTGGCTTGGGATTTTTCATTTTCAACTTTCTTTATCGTTTAGATTATGATTTTTAGCTCAGGTTTTTATTTTTCCATTTTATGTAACTTTTTTTCTACCGTTTACTAACGGTCTCTATATCCCCCCCCAAAAAAAAAAGGATCCCCAAAAATTGTTGGCTGGAGTTCGGTCTCTTATAGACATTTACCTTAGTAAAGTACGAATGAATAATGGAGTCCCGTTCACTGAAAAAAAAGGAAGCCAAAAGAATGTTGCGGCCAAACTTCCAGGTTCTATGGAAATAGATTAACTATTGTTTCCACAGATACTATTGAGTGGGTATCAAATAAATAAATGACAGTGGTTAGCAAGATGAGAATAGTAGTCGAAGTAGAAGTCCAGGCAGTGGTAGTAGAAGCAGTGGCAGTGGTAGAAGCAGTTGAAGCGAAGCAGTAGTAGGTGTAAGCAAAAGTACGAAGAATAACGAGGTAGAATACAGGTAAGCTTAGGTAAAAACAGCAAAAATGGTAAAAAAAGAAATTAAATTCGATGGCAGGGAAACAAGAGTTAAAAACTTGACTGAAATCGTAAAAGGGAATAAAAACAAAATAGTAAAGCGAGTAGATAGAACAACAGGTAAACAGTAGTTAAAACAGTACTAAAACTTGGCTGAAACCGTAAAGGGAAAAATTAATAAAAGCTGAGACTATAAACAGGAATAAAAGCACTAAAAACACTAAAAGCAGAGATAAAATACAGATAAAAAAAAACTTGTAAAATTAACAACATACGGTAAAATAATGGGCAAAAGTTTAAAACAATACACACCTCGCCGAAATCGTTACTGAAAGATAACAGATGTAGAGTAAAGTAGAACAGAGTCGTTTAATGGGCTCAGCAGAACTGTTATGTGAGAACGAACAATGCTGTATTGATGATATACCAGCGAAAACAACCTAGGAAAGTAGCGCTTGGGACTAGTACAACCTTTGGCAATGCTTCAGCAAAGGGAAGAGTAATCCAAAACACACAGAATTCCAATTGACAATGTTTATTGTCATGGGTCGCGGGCTGTCATAGACTCGTGACGTAATAGAAAACGAACCATTTTCCACAAAAATTACAATAAAATACAATTCAAATAAAATACGCGACAAAAACATTAAACAATGAATTACACCTTTGAAAAACATAGTAATACACCATAAGAATACAAAGTAAGTAAAATATGAATATCAGTAAAATCAAAATAAAACACAAGACAAGAAAGACCCAAGTAATAAATTAAAATAAGGGACAATTATATAAAACGACATATAAAATGACATGTCACGTAACTGACGCCACGAAATAAACTCGATGATAAACAAGAGACTTAAAAACAATTAGAAATATTAAACAAAAACAGAACTGGTAAAAATTAACATAAGACAGTAATTAAAAGAAAAGAAAAGAAAAGAAAGAAAGAAAGAAAGAAGAAAAAACAAGCACCGTAAAGGAGCCCGCACAGGGGAAAATCGTGGTGCTATAAAAAGTCAAGCGCGAGTGTATCTGGAGTGCGTCGCCCTCTCCTCTGGATTGCAGACCACACTCCACAGTACCCCTTATGTTTGAGCGATAATTGATTATGCTAAGAGCCAGTGTTTGTATAACGGATATCCTAGTTTCAGCAGGGATTCTGTTCTTTATATGGTTTAGATATATTAATATACTCATTATTTTTCTGTGGTTGTTGTCGACATGTTTCTCAAATGTCATAAACCTGTCATTGTGTACGCCTAGGTTTTATATGGACCTTTTCGGCCTTATGTCGCTGTCTTCAGTATTTGTGATAGTGTTTTTTTTTTTGTGTCAAATTATCCTTTTACTTTTTAAAAAAATAATTCATTTACATATTCACTGTAGAAATTGTGAATCATCGCTATATTGAACAAGTAGGTAATCGATAGTTGGTCACTGGTCTCTAGAAATGTCAATTGGCCTGCTATGATTTTTTTTTCGAAAACTTTAGGGAGGCGATAGTTATTTACATGCCTGAGTATCCGGTTTGTAAACTAGTATTATGATGCCATGTTTCCAAAAATTAGGATATCACCGTTAATGATAAATAGTTAGATAATATGCCACTGATAAAGCGAAAAGCAACGCTGTCTACTACCACAGCATTAATTTCATGCGTCAAGTGTTTTATTGCAAGGATAACCATTTCTAATCTTACAAGTTTTGTCTGAAAATTGGCTGGGGGCCTTATCCTACCTGTATTGAGATGTGGAAGCTGCTGTTTGTTCATATGTGAGGTTTCCAGTTTTAGTGAAAAAATCATTAAAATAATTGGCACTAATTTTGGAATTTAGATTAATATGTGTTTTAAATGCATTCCTATTTTTTTTCATTTATTAATTTATTATTATTATTTTTTTTTTACAATTATTTATTTCCTTATATAAGTGATTTCACCATTCTCTTTGGTTATAATCAGCCTGAAGGGCCCTGTCGAACTTTTTTTTTTTTTTTTTTTTTTTTAGAACTTTACGAATGCCATTATGGTTCTCTTGATGTTATTAACTCGTGGAGCAGAAGGCCGTCTAACAGTTTTTGTAACAAAGTGAGCAATGACATCTACTACTGTCCTAATCACTTTCAAGAAGACATTTAACTGCTTTTCTACATTATTTGAGCAATTTCTTTTTAAAAAAATTGATTCTTTGGCTAATGCTTTGCGAAAACATGACTGATGGTCGTTTTCATTTCTTTATAATGAGCGTCACTGTTATGAGTTCTGATCAGCAACATGGCATGAGATGACGTTTGTATGGAGAATGATGTCAATTTTTATTATTACATCAATTAATGACGAAATGTTTTCTGTAGGTTTGTTGACCATTTGCTCAAAATTGTTTTTCCTAATTGTGTGAACTTTGAATTGGGCTTGTTTAAATCATCTTTTACATCACCTGGGATGAAAAGTGACATTTCTCTAAATATTATTAGTTGGAACACGGGGTTAGTTGAAACATTAAAATCTCCATACAAAATAATAATTGGTGAAGTAACTCCATCTTCGGGGAGACAATAACAACATCCATCCACCAGATTTGCTTCATGAAGAAGGAAGCAAAGCTGAGGACAGGAGAAAGGTTTTATGGTTTCTGACATACAGAGTAAATTTTTCACCACAAAGAAAAGTTGTTATATGGTAATAATGTCAATACATTAATGTCATTTGTATCTGCCTACTTCGAACCCTAGAATGTAGCTGCAGTTAGCGAAAAATACATTTGTTTCCGTAGGTAGTATTTTGCGTTGCCTGGATTTAATGTTATATCGATGCTCATGGTCAGTTAGAACATCTGCAATGGTTTGTTGGAACGTGTTCCGGCTAACTCCAACATTCAAAAATCAAAAACACAGCAATATATATAACAGTTTTTTTCTATTCTTGGATGATGGAGATCAGGGGAAAGACATGATCATTTATAATATTCCAGCTCTAATAGGAAAGGGTTATCCTAAGGCCATGATACCCACCAACATCCAGTCTGGTTTCAGGGTTAGTGGAATCTAACCTTTTGACTATCATATCTTTGGACATGATTAGTTTTAGCTATCAGACGTCACCTATGGGCCCCTTGCAGTGGAAGCAGTTGAGACACCTATTGTTAGTCTAAACCCTACCAAGAGGAGAATAAAGAAGCCTTCAAGCCCAAGTGTGGCATGCTAAAAGGGTTGATTCCTTTTGAAGAGGATGCCAGTGACTTTGACAATAGGTCCAATGAGGAAGCCTCTGAAAGTGAGACAGAAGAGGTGTAACCCAGGCTTACCTGATAAAACCAAAGAGGGAGATTTTGTGCTAATGTAGCAGCACGATCCCACAACCTGAAGTTCAGCATAATTTCCCAGGTTGGGTCACATCAGGTCCACAGCCATGTCCTTGCTCAATGGACATCGGGCTTCCCTCGTTCCCTGTGCACTTACACAGCGCATGTGTACTTACACCGCAGAATCCGAACCGAGACCAGCATTCCCTGATCCTCCAGCAGAACAAGACAACAGCAGCAGCAACACAAGGACTGCCCAATCCTTAGCCGACTGAGGAGCCTGCCGGCTCCCCCGTTGATCTCCAACTTCATCTCCAGCACCCAGCCATACCTGTGGGAACTCACACTCACAACAAACACTCTCCAAAGAGAGTAGCCCAAATAGTAGATGACTTACCATCATCCACTACACTGGTGACCCCTGGAGTGACAAGTCATGGTATTTCGCTCGCTTTCTGGAGGGGGAGTACCTGTAGCAGCCTGACCCCGCAATCTAAGCTCAGTATAGTTTCCCAGGTTGGTCACATCAGGTCCACAACTATGTCCGTGCTCACTGGACATCGGGCTCTTCTCGTTCCCTGCGCGCTTACACAGCACCCGTGTACTTAAACCGCAGAATTCGAATTGAGATCAGCATTCCCCGATCCTCCAGCAGAACAAGACAAACAGCAGCAGCAACACAAGAACTGCCCCGCCCTTAGCCGACTGGGAGCCTACCGGCTCCCCTGTTGATCTCTGACTTCACCATCAGCACCCAGCAATACCCACTCACACCCACAACAAACACTCCCCAAACAGATAAGACAGTAGTCCTAAATAGATGCCCAACTATCATATACTATACTGGTGACCCTGGAGTGACATGTCACTCCACAAATACCATGACATGTCATGGTATTTCGCTTGCTTGCTGTGCTCACTCTCTGGAGGGGGGCTACCTGTAGCAGCACGATCCCGCAACCTGAAGTTCGGCATAATTTCCCAGGTTGGATCATATCAGGTCCACAGCCATGTCCGCACTCATTGGACATCGAACTCCCCTCTTTCCCTGCGCGCTTACACGACGTCCGTGTACTTAAGCAGCAGAATCCGAACTGAGATCCTCCAGCAGAAAAAGACAAAAATAGCAGCAACAAGGACTGCCCAGTTCCTTAGCCGACTGGGGAGCCGTTCCCCCATATATCTCTGACTTCACCATCAGCACCCAGCCATACTTTGTGGGCACTCACACTCACAACAAAAACTCCCTAAAGAGATAAGACCACCAGTAAACCCAAATAGTAGATGCCCAACTATCATCTCTTATACTAGTTAGATTCCTTGGAAAAAAGATACAATATTGCAAAGGGGCAGGTTATTTTACAAAGGAGGTAAATTGTAAACTAAGTTTTTTGTGTCATAATCTGAAGGAAAGTGAGGGCTTCCAAATAACATATTCGTTCCCAAATATTGATGATATCTCTGTCAATGAGAAGAAGGTTGTGTCCAGGTTGCTTCCACGCACACGTTGTGGAGGGACAAAGGGGCTGTACTGGAAAACTGGTAATTCCTGTTGACTTTTCTGTTTACCATCCAAAGTGACTAAGTTTAGGAGAACTCGGTGTAAAAAAAAATTCTTAAAGAATATAATTGAATATAGTCTTATACAGTCCCACAACTAAATGATATGACATATTCTACCTTAACCCCATGCCATGTTTTAATTAACCCCGTGATGGGGTTTATTTGGAACACCTATCACAGTTTTTTTTTGTGATGGATTTCAATATATAAACCCTTCAAAGAATAATTTATTTCGTAAATACTGAGCTTCTAGAGTATATGTCATGATTGCGATATAGAGATAATTCTTTAAAAAATAATGATAAATGGAAAAATAAAAATAAATATTGTGTTAACGAGCATGGGCTAATTTGCTAAATTCTTACAACAAACCCCACTCTCCCTGGCGGCAACCCAAATATCATGTACATCTACACTCTTAGCAGTTATAGCGGATACCTCATTTGTTTGACAGTTTCTCCTATACTAAAATATTATGTAGACTTCACCCCCATATCCTGTATTGCATCATAAACATTGAAATTAGGAATATGATAAAAGCCACTTGATATATCTTAGTGTGAAGTAACGTTGTAAACATAATATATCAAGATTTCTCTCCATTTTGAATATTTCGATATTACCATCAAGATGCCCCAAGAGAAAAAACTGATGCATTATGTGATCTTTTCTAACCAGTCCAAAAGATAGTCCCGTTACCGTGAAATGCTGCTAGTAGTAGATAGCTCATTCCGTCGTTTTGTGAGCTTTACACTTGATATATTTTCAAAACTGTGATCTGCGATTGTCCTCCTTTATTTGTGTTCCTATTTAGGGTTTGGTGCATGGTCATTCTCTTCTCTTTTTTTCTTTGTTTCCATAATGTTGCTGTGTAGGAAACCTTCATCTTCAGCATCTTGTTCTGCCCATTCTGCATGGTTGTCGATCACGACCGTCTACTGGAGCTGGGGGGTGAAGTTTGGGGGGGGGGGGAATGGGAGGAGGGACGCCAGGCAACTGGGGATGAGTTGCATCCTTCCACTGGCGATTAGGTTTTGAGTTCCTTCTGATTGTTTTTCTTCTTGTTTCGTGTTTTCTTAAAAGCTTCGCCTAGGCATTATGTGTGTTGATGTTTCGATTTCTTGTTGGTTGGTTGTTCAATGGATTTGCTAAGGTGTTTTGTTTACTGGGAAAGGCTGGCGAGTCAGCAAGGGCGCACGCCTGCTGGCTGCGGGCGGGGAGAGAGGGGGCTAGTCGGGAGGGGAAGGACACTGGGAAGGTCGCTGGTCACGGATATAGCGGGCAAGGAGGGTGTGGAGGGGATTCTTGTTTTTTTTTTTTATGTCAGTCTTCGAAAATTGACACCTTTAAGTCTCGAATGGTAAGAAAATCATAGGGTTTAGTTTAAGTCTCGTTTCGGGCAAATCCAATATTGCCACATCCAAGTTAGGAAATCTGATATTTTGGTTGATATTGAAAAATTTTGTTTTTTAAATGGTTTTCGATGATGAGTTGATTTGGCAACATTTTCAGGAAATTTGAAGTCAAGGTCCATGATTCGATCAAAGCCAAGGTCAATTTGAGTCCTGAATTGACCTTGTAATAAGAATTATGCATCTTGAAAAAAAAATCTAAATAGAAGCACCCAGAAAAACGTTTCTCCCCCCTTTGCCTCCCCCCCTCCCTCTCTTTGTCTCTCCCCCACTCCCTTCCCTTTTTTTTTGTCTCTCCCCTCTCTCCCTCTATCTGTTCTTTTTATCCCCCCCTCTCCCCTTTCATCTCTCCCTCCCTCCCTTCCTTTTTTTGTCTCTCCCTCTCTTCATCTCTCCGTCTTCCCCTTCCCTCCCCCTCTTCACCTCTTCCCTCCCTCTCTCCCTCACTATCCTCACCTATTCCCTCCCTCCCTCCCTCTTTTCATCTTTCCGCCTCTTGCCTTCCTCCCACTTTTCTATTTGGTCTCCCTCTCCCCCTCCCTAACTCTCTTCATTTCTCCATCTCTCCCTCCCTCCTCTTTTCTTCTCCGCCTCTCCCCCCCTCCCTCTTTCTCTCTGTGTGTCTCTTCTCCCTAACCCTCATCTCCCCCTTTTCTTTTCCCTCCCTCTCTGCCCTCCCCCCTGCCACCCTTTCCTCCGAAAACTTTGTAAAAATTTTTCCCTTGGGTACACCCCGTGCACCCCGTACGAAACACTCCCAACTGTCAGGAAATGGGTGAAGGGGCTCATGAAAATTCCTGAAATGAGAGATTGTAGGAATTGCACTGAAGGAACCCCTATGTTCGGGCACATTTTTTAAAAGACTTTGTCTCTTACTCACCCCTGAAAACTAAAAAAATAAAACATCTAACTACCAGAAAGGGTCCAGTGTTATGAACTTTTGTAAACATTGCTTTTCAAGTCAACAAAATAAATGTGGGATCCTATGACAAAACCCAGACTGAAAAATTTTTTCAAACAGGATGGGAAATCGAGTCATTTGGGAAAAAGGGTAATAAAACTCCAGAGGGCCCCACTACTAAAGACCCTTCACCCGACGTCTCCCCCAGGTCGCCCTCGGGCTTGAAAATATGGGAGATTACGAATAGCTTTTCTTTTTCTCACTCTTTCCTTATTTTGATGGGCCATTTCTCCTTCCTGCAACAACGAGATTTTTATTAAATAACTCGAATACCAAAAAGATCCATAAACAATAACACTTTCCCTCATTGGTGAAATGGCCATCGTCCAAATCTCAAAAAAGACCGGGCATGATTAAATTTGGTTTAAAAGGGTGCCATTTTTTAAGGGGAATTGCATGCTGATGAATACATACAGAGGGGGGGAGTTTTATTTTACCAGTATTTTCAGGAAACCTGAAAAAAAGAAGACAAAGATTAAAGGGCCAGATCTTGTAAGCTGTAAAATGTTTATCAGGGGCCAGATGGTACGTCGTCAACCGTTTCACTCAAGGGAATTGCTTTCATTAATGAAACAAACAAGCTGAGGCCCTTTTTAGGTTTTCCATAGAAAACACAGAAATGTTGTGGGCTACAAAACCAGCCAAAAATTAACATCCACACACTATACCCAAGGAGATTCGAGAACAAAACATGAGGAGGCAGACTTCCACTAATGTAATAGATGCCTTCAGGGTTTTCACATGTGCTTTTAGACGTAGGGTACAATTTAACACTTTGGGTTGGAGCTCAGTCAATTCTCCAGGAAAAAAAATAATCACCGCCCAATTAACGCATGGAACGTGTGTCTGCTTGGACAGCAATCAAAGGGGTCTTTGGACCCACTATTTTCAAAACAATTTGAGATGGAAAAAAAATTGGGATTTCAAAGAGAAATTGGGTGAATCCTACCTCGCTCTTAAAGACATAAAAAAACCCATTATCCATTCGTTTTTGGAAAAAAATCCTCTGCACCCCATCCGTTGGAGAGCTTCCGCAGTGGGAAAAAATAAGTTTACTCTCCCAAATTCCCGTCACAGAAAATTCCTCATCTAAGTGGCAATTCTTTTCCCACAAAGAACATAGAAGGGGAAATTTTCCCTCAAAAGCGGCTGCCCTTTTCCCCATTTGATGCGAATAACTACATTTGCACACATGACAATAGTACCCCAACAGCTACACCCGCTCTAATCCGTCTCATGACAATTGGGGATCATATGAAGAATGTTTTTCCAGTGAAGTGCTTGTTTTGTCCACCTCCCAGTGCAGGCATTGAAAATACTTAAATGTGGCGTAAGGGGACATGTAAAAGGAAACTGTTCGTGTGCAAAAATGTGTGCACACCGTTGTGCAAATCAAGATGTTGCAAACTACGATTTAAGAAATTGATGATGGTGATTATAAATCAAATTATCTTTATTTTTTACTTTGATAAAATTACCATTTATTAATGATATTTGCAACTATTTTATGATACCAAGGGTTGTTTTAAATTCATATGATTCATGAAATTGTAATCCCCCATTGTCCAAGATTTTTTTTTCTTAGTGTTGTCTCTTCATTAAAATTTGATCTTCTCCTGCAGGTATTTTATCTCCATCATAGAATTTAAGGTTTGTTTACTATTTATTTATGTTTGTCTTTTTGTCTCTCAGCAAGATTATGGAAAAATCAGGAATGGATTTTGATGAAATTTTCACTAAAGGTAGGTCTTTGACCATCCTAGGAAAATAAATTTTGTAGCGGATTGGCATGGCTTAGGCGTGGCGTTTTTTTTAAATATTGATCTTGGCACAATAAATAATATATATTTTTCCCTTTGGGGAAGACTTTTTGGGTTTCTGAGTGCTTTCAACTCAGCAACACAAAAGACACAATATTATCAATATCGACCAAGGAGTTGTGGAGATGGCAGATCTCCTAACTGGGATGGTGGCCATATTGGATTTGCCCCGAAACGAGACTTGAAAAACTAAACCCTATGATTTCTCATATTCGAGCCGCCCCGAACTCATTTAGCAACTATTTTGAACACCCATTTCGC
>NC_051402.1:29148880-29193575 GCF_015228065.2 Penaeus monodon | reverse complement strand
GTTTCACTTCAATTATTTACATTCTGATTTTCCGTTCAATTCCTTCAACCTTCTGCCGCATTTTCAAATTGTGCACCAGGCTGCTACTTGCTTCAGGAGCCTCATTTTGACTGCTAACTTCTAACTTCATTTTCCTGGTCTGATCTTAGTTGTTACCATTAAACAAACACAAAAGCAGAGCTATATGTATGTTTGTGTGTGTGCATACATATACATTATGCGCATTATGTATACATACATACATACATACATACATACATACATACATACATACATACATACATATATATATATATATATATATATATATATATATATATATATATATATATATATATATATATATATATATATATGTGTGTGTGTGTGTGTGTGTGTGTGTGTGTGTGTTTATTATATATAAACATATATGTATAATATACATAAATATATATATATATATATATATATATATATTATATATATATATATATATATATATAAATGATATATATCTATCTACCTATCTATCTATCTATAAATATCTGTATATTATACATATATACATATTCTACACACACCACACACACACATACAACACACACACACACCACACACACACCACACACACACACACACACACACATATATATATATGCATACATATACATATATATATATATATATTATATATATATATATATATATATATATATATATATATATATATATTATATACATATATACACACATATATATATGCATATCTGTATCTATATCTATATCTATCTATCTATCTATCTATCTATCTATCTATCTATCTATCTATCTATCTATACATACATACATACACACACACACACACACACACACACCACACAACATATATATATATATGTATATATATATATATATAATATATATATATATATATATATATATATATATATATATATATATATATATTGTGGGAATTTATTTACTGTAACTGATCAGCTTAATTTATTTTCTGACTTACACCAGATAACGCAGCTGACGAGGCCAACAGGGAACTTGAGGAACTATATGGTGGCATTGTCTCCAAGGAAGAGCTGGCTAGGCTAGACTCGCAGCCGAATCCTTTCAACTTCAGTGAAAGAGTGTCCCAAACTACCAGACTAAATATTAAGGTAGCATACAAGTGATGATATATTTAATTCTAATGAAACAGAACAATGGTATATGTTATCACATATCTGATACATGTGATACTGCTATCATTTTGGAGTAATATAGCTTAGGCATCAGTGCATAGTTACTGCTTAATCACGGTCATTCTTTATCAGAATCTGGCCATGCAGACGGAGCCACCACCCAGCACTGCATTTTCAGTAAATGTAAGCCTCGGAGAAATATTTGATGCCTACATCAAAGACTACGAAAAGATATTAGAAAAGGAAAAAGAACGCGAGAAGGAGAAGGAAAAAGAAAGAGAAAGGGAAAGAGAAAGAGACAGAGAAAGAGGAGCACTCAAAGGGAAACAGGTAGTAATATTCGTTACGTGGCATATTAAATAACATATTTTTTAAGTATGGAGTAAGATGAAAATGTTTAAATTGATCAGAATGCGTAGTTGCCATATTCCCAAATTTAAACTTTTATGAAACTTAAATATTTTGTTCCGCAGCTGAGAAATACTGTAGACTGATTATTTTATTTTGTAGATAAAACATTTATGATTCCTGTTTTCTGTTAATTCCGACTGGTTCATTTTATTCTCCCATAGCAGTACTCAATTAATATCTCCAACTAAATGGAACTCTACATATGATCTTTATTCGGTTGGTGATCTGTATAAAATGCATCTCGAGTTTGTGCTTTCCCTACTTATTCAGACCATCCCCACTTATCATTACTGCTCTGAAGCGCCTTATGCGTACAGTGCACATTCATAAGGTAGTTAAAGTACACAGAGCTCTAAATACAACTTTCATCAGATTCAGGATTTTTGTGAAGGATGCCATGTAAACTGATGTTTGAAGAAATTTACCTTTACGATCATTCTTCGGTTATTAAAAAAAGGAGCAATCTTGATTTTCCTGCAAGCTTCCGTCTTCGTATGCGTCTAGGAACTTCATTGTTAAGATTATTCTCTGTATTGTATTTGCTAGGCATTCGTGTCTGAAATGATAGTTACAATTACATTTTAGTTTCTGTGGCGACAGTGCCATAAGTGAATCATTTATACTTCTAATTCTGATGTTAATCCTTGAGCTCAAAATTATATTTGATTTAGATTACATTCATTATAATTAAATCAAACAAGTATTGTTATCAGTCAAGGAAGACCTTTCTTCTTCTACCATTAAGGGTCATTATATTTTATTACATTGATTATTCAACATGATTGCAGAAATCATTTAGAGATACAGATTTTTGTTATTATACTTTATCGAATTGATGGTGAACATGATTGCGGGTATCATTTATAAGAATAAAGATATAATTGACTATAGACAGTTGTATTTGTATATGATGGTCCTTATCAATAGATTATACATACTGATGTGTCTCGCAGTCTCCCCGTGTGGCGCCCGAACCTCTTCCTCCGCCTGCTCTCCGCACACACAGCTATGGGGATGAGTCCCTGGACCTGCCTGGCATCAGGAGGACTGTCATGGTGTTAGAAAGAATGGTCAACCAAAACATATACGATGACATAACACAAGGTAAGTATTTGATATAAAATCTGTAAATTTTAAATTGCATTTATAGTTTGGTGCCTGATTGATGCATATTCAAATTCAAAATCCTAAATTCCATTTGCCACAGTGGTTATCCTTATAATATAAAAAAGTGATTTTATAGTACATATAAATATAAGGTACACATAGAATTAATGGTAGCACATTTAAGACTTGCCTATTCTCATATTTTGAAACCTGATGTTATTGCTGATTAATGTTATGTTCCTTCAGATTATTTTATTCGAGTTTCTGATAAAATATATAAATGTCTTCAAATAACTTATAAATTTTATAGATAACTGAAATGAAGTTGTCAAACAAAAATAAGATGCTCGTAATATCAATTTATATTCGTGGATGTTTTCTTCGAGAGCTCTCTCTCGTGTGTGATCGTAGGGTAGGGTAGTTTTTTTCAAGATGTTGCTAGCGAGGATCATGATAACAAATGTCCATGCGGTTTCGAAGTCACTATAATTTAAAGAATCAGGAATTTTGTCCTTTGAATTTGAAACCTAATCGTGACGTTATTAATAGCTTTCATTATACAGTTGGGAATGTTTTTCCAACCTGGAGAACCTGCCCTTTCTGTATTTCTCTGTGTTTTTTTTTTCGTTTTTTTCTTTTCGTATTTAAGTTATATCTGCTGTTTGAATATCCCAGAACTTAAAAAGTATATATTGATGAATTTTCACATACATCTTTGACATAAAAATGTCAGAATTTGTTTTGCTACTGCTTATAATAAATATTGATATCACTGAGGTTGTCATTACCTATCAGTACATGATTAACTAGCAAATTCTGTGAAGAATAAAAATTTGAGCTCAAAAGTAAAGCCTGGTCCAGAGGTGAATTAAAAGTTAATCCGGGATTCTGCAATTGCGCATGCGCATTAGAGATCTGGAATTAAACTTTAATACTAGATTAACGTTTAAGGCGCTTACAGAAGACGTTGGAAGGGTTAATAGCCACTTTGGCTAAATACCATGAATTGTTTTATGAATTATTATGCAAGTGTCATGCCTCTCTTTTTTTTATACCATTTTCCGCCATTGCACGCTCCTGTTATTTATTAGCTTTGCTAGCTTTCTCCCACCTCCCATCACCATCACCCTTACGCTATGCCACCATGGGTCACATGATCAACTTACCATACTCTGGGGAGCCCATCTCCTGTGAGGTGGCTCTCCAGAAAATCTTCGAAATCACAGAGGTTGCAATCACGCACTGCTTCAAAGTGCACAATGTTTACAAGGTTGTTGTAGCCAAACCAGAGCAAATGTCCCCTTCCTCTCCTTATCCGGCCAAAGAAAGCTCGCTGCTCAGGGCTTCAAACCCTTCCTTCCCCTGAAACCAAGGCAAAATGCACGGTCGTGGCTAAAAAGATCGACAAGACAATCCCGCCACGATCGTGTGAGGCCATTCAGGCGGAAATAACAGCCAAAAATGTCACTGTAGTTGACATTTATAAACCTCCCGAATCTCGGATCTTCAAGTTTCGATGCTCCTCGCCTGAAGAGGCACAGAAACTTATCTCCCGTGGGATCGTGATGTTTAACACGTCCGTCCCCACCTAAACATAGAGCCTAAGTGCTTTATTTAGATTGATCAGTGCCTGAAGTGCTACAGGTACAATCACAAAAAACACGCATGCACACAACGAACAAGGTTTAGTCGTTGTGGCGAATTCGGGCACTCCTTCGCCACTTGCAACAAGCCCATCAAATATGAGGGGCAGCATGTCGCCGTCAGCGTCAGGTCTTGCCCTACACGAAAGAAATACTAAAGACTAAAAGACAAGCACATAAACGGGACCACAACCCAACATACGACTCAACAGTTCAACCCCTACAGACATCTACACCCATCACCACAAGACCTCCCACGATTCCCCGAGAACCACAATGCCCCCCCCACCTCAGTTCCCCAAAACAACATCACACCTGACATCAACGCTAAAATACAAACAATACTACACGTAGCTTTGATAGCGTGCCAAATACAAAGCAAAAAGATCCGCAAACATTGTCCCTGTACTCCTACAAAGAAACAACCTCCCTAACATTGTGATTCCCAGGGAAATCTTTGAAGACGAAGACCTATGCATACCTGAATATCACTCACAAACAAACACAAACACCGAGGCTAGACCGGCGACCATCACACAACCACAGCCCTCTACCTCCCGCGCACACCTACTCCCATAACGCCAACCAAGACTAAGTTTACAACAAAACACTAAAAAAAACACAAACGAACACAAACGCAAACTGCCATCACCACTAAACACGCACAAGAAAAAAGATAAAAAAGACCCACTGCCCCCGATGACCACCACACCCCCTCGTCGTCACCACGACGACACCATTCCGGGGGACTCCGATAGTGGGGATAGCCTCCAAATCAACCTCCCTGAGGTTGAAGCGGGGACGACCTCGCTACCTGCTCCCCTTGGGCACACAGTCTCTGTTCTCCCTGTCAGGGGGAACCTCAGGGGACAAGGAAGTATTGGGAATTGATCCGCCGATTCCCGAGAATTCCACGTCTCCCTCTCCCAGGAGTCCCTCCCGGATCTCGAGAAGGGATGCGGCTCGGACTCGTCCGCGCCCTCGCTTCCGGGAGCAGCAAACGCCACGAAAAGTGGGTCAGCGTCAGCTGACCTACTCTAAGTGGGCGTGCTGACACTTAGATGTGCTGCCTCCACACCAAACTGCACCCGTTCAAAAGCCCTTGCACACCCACCTCACACACAACCCCCACTCACACTCACACACATTCAAACGCACACAAGCTACAGGTCAATCAGAATAAAGCACCCAGATGAATCTATGATGTGGGCTGGTGACGAATTGTATAGCCCTCACGATCACACGAGAAAAGCTTCTGTGCCTCTCCCTGGCGCAGGAGGCTATGTAAACAACAACTACACACCTCGTTTTCGGTTATCCGTCTGGATAGTCCATGCCTTCTTCAAGAGAAGGAGGGCGGCCCTGGCCGCGATGTCTTCTCGCTGGACCAAGGCGAAGAACAGGGGCCAGTTCCTGGCTTGGCAGCATCATCTTTTCCTTGTGTACTTCTCATACTTCCTTCACATCTTTCACCCTTCCTTCTTCTCTTGTTTTGTTTCGTTTTATTTAATTTTAAACTTTTATAAGGATAAGTCCGATATGCGAAGCTTAGCCTCGCCCGGGCTATGCTATGAGGGGAGCCCGGCCTGTGTAGACTAATGCCGACTCGCTCACGTGTGTCAGCTGGTGCTGACTCGGCTGAACCTAGTCCTTACCCGCCGTGGTGCCCAGCCACAGCAGTAACCTCCAGGCGACAGTTGCAACACACTGACTCCAAAGGAGCCGTCGACTGTCTTCAGCAGCGCTCACCCCACTGACAATATCTACCTTCTGACTACCATCCTCACACTGGCACAGAGGATTCTTGCACAGGGTAGAAGAATCATCATAAACTGGGTTCCCAGCCACATAGGGATCAGAGGGAATGAGCTTGCTGACAGATTAGCCGAAGTTGGCATGGGTATGCCCCCTAATCCCATGATAATACTTCAGAGCCGAAAATTACTTAGGAGGAAGTGTACGGTGACGGCCACCTCCTTCCTCCTGCAGCTTCACAGAGAGGAAACGAGATCCTCCCCCTCGGCCAGCTGGTATTCAGACGCCACAGGCTATGAACCACTGGCACTCTCTGAAATAAACAACAGAGGTACCGAAGTCATTCTGCACAGAATGCGCTTAGGTTACCACTGTGCATGGCAGATTGTACAAACAATAGAACATGAAGAGAGGTGTTGCATGCTTTGCGGCGTGCCGAACGCCACACTTGTTCCCATTACTTAGAGGATTGTGTGAACACGCAATTCCTAAGACAAACCCGCAGAACACAGCCGTCGTGCTGGTAAAGAGTTTATCGAGATGCTTACACCACGGAACAGGAGCGCCGCTGGCAATCCACCGCCACGGTAAGCACCGAGTGTCAGACAAACAAATGAGACAACCATAAAAAAGCTGCCACAGGCCGGGCCATAAGTGAAAGGCCCGGGCGAAGCCAGAACTTCGCAAATCTCAAGCAAGCAAGCAAGTATAAAAGTTTAGCCTCGGGGCTAGTACAGTGGTAACGTGTCGGCCTCTCATCCAAGGCCCCCCTAACGGAAGCCGCCTTGCCGCGGTGGGGGGGCTTGAGGTCCCAATGATCTGGTGAGCCGGACCAGAGGTTACCCATACTGGAGGGGTCACCATTGAGGGATGAGACAAAATGGTTTCCTGGTGTACCAAGACCTATGAGAGGGGATGGTGCACCCATCCCTGGTTCATTCCATCTTGGACCAGGGAGAACCTTCCCACGTGTTTTTGCCGTCCCGTGGCATCCCGTATTACTAGGAGACAGGAGTCCTGGAGGTTGAGCGATGCTGCACGCTGCGCCCTGCAGTTAGCAACACACCTCTTTGGTCCTTTTCTGGTAGACGGGGGTTTGATCAAGGCCCGGTCAAGTCAATCGGCTGGTCAAATATGGCTAGGGTCAAGCAGGCACTATTCAGTCGGAGCGCATAGGTCCTGCGACTGCCATCTGTCCTTTGATTGTGGCTGCGTATATTTCCTCTTTACCGCTGTGGCTGTTGGAAGTTTTTGAACCCCAACTATAGCTTCCCCTCGTTGGACCCCATGGTGGGTGGGGGGGTGAGGAAATGAAGAATTCAAATTTGTATGAGTACTACAACTTTACAAAGATCTAGCTCTCTCCCTGACGACCTGCGCAATCCCTCGACCATTCTCTTGGAAAATCACACGTTGTCACTCTGGAACCTTTTCAGCTTCCAAAGGGCAGAATGGGAATCGTATGGTTCCCGGGCTCCCAAACCAGGTAAAAAGGGGGGAAAAGTCCTCCTCAATCCACTAAGGAGATCTTACCTGGTAAATATGAAAGCATTCATATAGTAAGTACCTGGTAGTGAAGACCTTGATGGTGTATCAATCATGGATCTTGACATTTTTGGGGTTTCATTGGAAATAGTTGAGTATGTCAACGTGATCCTCGTATCACCCCACAGCGAGATGGTAGCCTGATAGTTGAGGTTTCGTCCCCAGACGAGAGGACCGTCTGCGTGCGATATGCAACATTCCTGGGGCTCAAGTTCATGCTCTCCTCACAAAACCCTCAATCAGTGAAAGGGAATTGTCTTTTCCCGAGAACTGATGAGGTATTCTGAGGGGGAAACTGTTAGAGGAACTAGAGAATTTTAATGTAGCGGCAGTAAAAAGTTTTAGGAAGAAAGTTGATGGTTGGGAACAGTCAACACCAGCTCTTCTTCTAACTTTTAACACATTAGTCCTCCCAATCGGTTAAGTTAGCATGGTACCACCTCAAGGTAAAAGCCATATGTGCCCAACCCTATGCGGTGCTCCACTGCCAAGGTATGGGCATGGACCCAACTCTTGCCGTTTTAAAGAAAATGGACAACCAAGAGTATGTGTAAAGTGTGGTACAACAGGTCATCAAGGAGATGACAACTGTCCAGGTCCAATATGCGTTACCACTGCAAAGAAGGTCATGAAGTTTCTTCAAAGCAATGTAAAAGGTAAAAAATTTGAAAAGGAAGTATTGGTAATAAGGAGCAAGGAGAAATTTTAGTTTTCCAGAGGCAAAGCGACGTGCCCGGTGCTGTTTGCACACCCAGGTAGGCCTTTGCTTCGGTTCTAGCCCATCCTCCTTCCCACCAGCCCTTGCCCTCCAAGCTTTTTACAGCACACACTCTGCCATTTCCTCTAAACCTCAGTCCCAAATTGCTAAAACTGCCTCTGGTGAGTTTTCCCACCAGAAACGGAGCAGGAGTGAGGGGTCTATTGAGGAGACTCCTCCTCCCAAAGTAAGGTTTTTTTGGACCCATCAGGCAAGGGTCCAGAGGCCTCAACGGTGACAGCTCCAGCTGCCACCACACCACAGGAGCATCTGCAAATAGGCAGAATGCTCCTGAAGAAAGGCTCAGGCACGCCCTTTCCCCAGGCAAAGGAATCCTAAACCCCTGTCCAAAAGACTCCAGCTGCAACAACATCGACGGGGCTCCATGCTAGACAGAATGCCCCTGAAGCAAAGGCTCAGGCCCTCCTTTGCCTAGGCAAAGAAATCCTGAACCTGTCCGGGAAAAAACCCTGTGGAAACTAGTTCCACAGGTAAACAACCTTTAAAAAGGTACCCCAGGATCCTGGAAAGGGACAGCCAAAAGGTGTGAGGAAACTTGACTACAGGTGCGGCCAAACACCTTATGAAGAAATAATCTAAAGAACTGGATCCCCTAATCCAATGGAACTGTCAGGGAATTCATGCAAAATGGGAAGAACTGAAAATCGGATAGCTTCATGGAACCCAGTTGTGTATGCCTACAAGAGATTATGACCAGGGAAAATCGTCCCTTTTTCCTGAGAGGATTCCAAGTTCAAGCCCATTATGGACCTTTGACAATGGACCTCATGGAGGGAGCAGTAAGGGTACGTCATGATATTCCCTTCCAGGCCTCCACCTGCAGACAACACTGCAGGTGAAGGCGTGAAAAAGGCTTGCACGACCTACACTGTGCATCCATCTACCTTCCTCCACATAACTCAACATAAATGATTGGAAGATCTACTTGGGCAGTTGCCACATCCATTTCTATCTTGGGAGATTTCAATGTCGCATCACCTCTGGGGAGACATTTTGTGCAACCCCGAGGAAAGGGGCCTTGGAGTCCTTGTTCTTAAGAGTAGATGCATTTTTAAACTGAACAGTGACACTCCCACACATTTCCAAGTTCAAACTGGGACATTCCCAATATAGACCTATCAATAGGTTCCCCCTGATTCACAGTTGAACTTCACTTGGCAGGTCATGGAAGACTTACATGGAAGCGACCATTTTCCAAAAATTTGAAGGAGCTGAATGGTTTTCCATCAATGGAGTGCAGAGATGGCGACTTGAACATGCAGACTGGAATCTTTTAGATCAACTGCAGTATTGAAAGGGAAATCTGTGGATGATTTCCAGGTTTTCAAGATGCTGTTAATCACTTCACATCACGAATTCACCTTGCAGCAGAAGCATCCATTCCCAAAAGTAGCGGACAGTACCGTCGACCTCCAGTCCATGGGTTTCTGATGAATGCCAACAAGCTGTCAGAGCAAGGAAAGCTGCATTAAGGCAGTTGAAACGAGCCCCAGCATTGTAACCTTGATCAGTTACAAAAAGCCCCGAGCTAATGCCAGGCGAGTGCTAAAGGAGGCTAGACGGACGTCGTGGGGACAGTATGTCTCCTCAATAACTCTGGGACCCCCTTAGCATGGGTGTGGGACAAGGTGCGTAAGATTGCGGGAAAGAGCACATCCATATCACAACCTGCTCTGAAGATAGATGGGATAATCATCACAGACAAAAAAGATATTGCTAATGAGCTAGTAAACCATGGCAGAGATCTCCTCTGGAGCATCTTTCCTGCTCGATTCTCCATTCTTCGTGCTGAAAAAGGAACAACAAACCCCGTGTCTTCAGTAGGAATGCAGCAGAACTTCCATACAACTTTCCTTTTTGCGCAAGGAGAGGACTCTGCTTTGCAGCTCGCCGTAAGACTGCCCCGGAAGTGACGATATTCCATTCAAATGATATCTCATACCGGAGAGTTCCCCGAAGTTCCTGTGGACTTATTCAATAGGATCTATAGGAGGGCACAGTGCCCTCCACATGGAAAAAGGCTATAATCATTCCTATTCTAAACCTGGGAAGATGCTTCCGCACCAGGAAATTTCAGACCAATTTCTCTCACCAGCTGCATCTGCAAGCTGATGGAGAAAATGGTAAACTTCAGGTTGACATGGCTGCTAGAGAAAGAAAACGTGTTGACCCCCTATCAATAGGCTTTAGAAAATTGAGATCGACCACAGATGCACTTGTGAGGATGGAAACTGCTAAACAGAATTCCCTTTGCACAGCGACGTCACAGTAGCAGTTTCTTTGACCTTGAAAAGGCTTACGATACGACTTGGAAGCATGGCATACCATGAAGCTGTATGACATTGGTTTTAAAAGGAGCATTACCGACCCTTTATACAAAGTTCTTGTAACAGGAAATTTAGGGGTTTGGGTGGGAAAACAGTTCTCTAACCCGGAAGACCAGCTGGAAGGGGTCCCAAAGGGAGTGTCTTAAGTGTGACCTGTTTGCCATTGCTATAAATGACATTTTAAAGTTGTTCCAAGTTCTGTCTCATGTAATCTGTATGTGGAGACTTACACGTACTGCTCAGGAGGGGAAGCTACAGGATGTGCAAGGACACATGCAGGCTGCAATAAATCAGGTTGTACAGTGGGAACAATCATGGGTTCAAATTTTCCAAGCAAGGGCCATGGCTATACATTTCCACAAACGAGGAAAAATTCCACCCTCCCTCTATATAGGAGCAAACCCACTGCAATTGTCCAAGAGGTGAAGTATTGGGTCTAATTTTGACTCAAGACTTTCATGGGTGCCTCACATCAAACAGTAAAAGTGAAGGCTACAAAAAGCGCTTAGTATTTTGCGGGTTTTTCACATCTATCTTGGGGTGCAGACCGCACAACGCTTCTACGGCTTTACCGAGCACTTTTGTAGTAACCTTGATTATGGCTGTGAGGTGTACTCTTTTGCAACTCCCACTGTTCTCCGGACATTGGACTCGGTTTATAATGAAGCTTCGAATCTGTACTGGGGGTTTAGGTCTTCACCTGTGGAATCCCTGTATGCTGAGAGTGGAGAACCACCTCTTTCATTACACCGGGACTACTGAACCTGATTTACTACACGAGACTACAAAGGATTCCGGGGTCTCCCACTCCAGATTGGTTTTCAACCCCTTGAGGATAGCCGATCCTATGGTAGGGGAATGAGGAATCTTGTGGAAAATCTTAATTTGAGTCTCACTAAAGGGTTTTGGCGTTGGAATTCCCCAATTCCCCCTTGGACTAATCAAGCGAGCTGGATTTGGTCGGAATTGGGAAAAGGGGGGAGATCAGAAGCAGAAGTCAGAGAGATATTTCTTTAGCATATTTTTAAATACCAAGGGTCAGAGGCAATATATACAGATGGTTCGAAAACTGAAAAAGGTGTGGCTTTGCAGCAGTGAGTAGAAGGAAGACGCATCTGGGAGTCTTTTTCTAACAGCCCGATCTTACTGCAGAGTACATGCCATCCCTTTCAGCAGTTAAGAGACTATAGATCTTACGAACCATTCTATTGTGATATATTGTGACTCTCGTAGTGCCTTGCAAGCAATCAAGAGCTTAAAATCTCACATCCAGTAGTAAGGGAGGGTTTAAGATTGGGTTGCATGAGTCAACACGTAAAAAGATAACTCTGTGGTTGGGTCCAGCGCATGTTGGTATCAGTGGGAATGAGCGAGCTGATCAAAAGGCCAAGGCAGCTGCTGCTCAGCCTTGTGATGCTCGTTATCCTCCCACCCCACCGACCTGAAAAAGCATAAGGAGAAGGAACAAAGGAGGCAACCCCGAAAAAAAACTGCGAGAGATTAGAGTGACCTTGGCAGTTGGGTGACTAGCATCCACCCTAACCGAAAAGTGGAAGTTGCATTAACAAGACTAAGAATCGGGCACACAAAACTGACTCATGGGCCGATGAGGCTAAAAGTCAAGCAGTTTGTGAAGGATGCCAAGAGCCATTAACGATCGCACATGTAGTGGAAAGTGTGCAACATTTCAGACCAAAGACGTATGTACTTGTTCCCCATATACACTGAAAATGTATTGGGGGAGGATTGTGACATAGAGGGTCTTATTAGTTTTCCCTTTGGGAGACTAATATTTTCAATAAAATTTAATTATGCATAAGTTTATGCAAGATTTTAATGCATTAGAGCATAGATTTAGCTTGATTTTAATTATTTAATTTATTTGTAAGATATTATTGATAGATTTTAAAGTTTAAACAAATTTTAAAATTTCTAGTAACAAGGTATTCCGCCCCTAATGACCTAGCTGTTGACGCGGCAGATAATTTTAAATAATCAATCAATCAATCTCATCCAAGGGGTCGGCGGTTCGCGTCCCGCCTAGGCGCGAGAAGTTGCAATTGTCGCCTTGAGGTTACTGCTGTGCCTGGGCACCACGGCGGGTAAGGACTAGGGTTTAGCCGAGTCAGCAAACCCGCTGACAATGTGAGCGAGTCGGGATTAGGGTTTACACAAAGGGTGGGCTCCCCTCATGGTATAGCCCGGGCGAGGCTAAGCTCCGCAATCGGACTTATCCTTAACTAAAAGCGTCCAGGCTAGTACAGTAGTAGCGTGTCGGCCTCTCATCCGAGGGGGCGGCGGTTCGCCCCCACAGAGCGCGAGAAGTTGCAACTGTCGCCTGGAGGTTACTGCGTGGCTGGGCACCACGGCGGGTAAGGACTAGGTTCAGCGAGTCAGCACCAGATGGGCACACGTGAGCGGTCGGCAGTAGTCGACCCCAGCCAGGCTCACCTCATGGCATAGCCCGGGCGAGGCTAAGCTTCGCATATCGGACTTATCTTTATCACATCCTTTCCCTAGCGAAGCGTCCCTCATCCTAATCGTTTCCTCCATCTCACTGGTTTCGGAATTTCCGACACGTGACATCTGCCGCCGCACCTGCCATGACGGGCTCCTTGTTTACAAGGGTGACAACGCGAGACCGGGGGAGGAGATGTCATGGCCAAGTTGATAACCAAACGTGGGAGATCGCCAGAGCACATCTCCCCGGAAGTCCGCCGCCGACAGGGAGAAATCTCTGCCGACGCGGGCAAAGGGGGATAGCCTTGATTAGCGATCTCGTAACTTCAACCTGCAGCCTCATGGTTAGCCGAGGGTACCACCGTTGCCATGGGCGAAAAGTCCGTGCTCGGTGGCGCCTCCGATGGCGCCGGACAGGCCGCCTTTACCGCTCCCAACCTCCCTCGTTAGCCGAGTGCTTCCGCAGCCCCCGGGGGCGGCGGCTTTGGGCCCACCCGTGAGTTTGCTCATGTCGAAGCGAGTGCCTGCTATGCCAGGGCAGCGCAAACCACCGATGGCGCGAGGCCTCCCTTACCGACCTTTGTCCTCCTTTCCTCCTCCAGTCAGCTATGCCCCCAACTTTTACCCCGCATGTTGGGTTAAGCCCCGACTCTTTTCTCTCTTACTAAATCATCTTTTCGAATCCCCCCCTTATCCTTCCCCTCTCCCATCTTCTTCCCTCCCCCCGGTAACGGATCTTTTCTTTTAACTTTACCTTGCCTTTACCTGGATACTCCTGTGAGGCAGGAGAGGCATAGGAACGGTTAAGGTATACAAAAGGACCGCACTGACTGGAAAATTTAAGATCATATCATTGTAGGCAATGAAAAACTACATTCACTGTTATCAAAATTAATCTGCAGAAGCCAACCGATTCCAGTTAAATGACGAAACCATATCCACTCGGATATATTTTCACTCGGCGTTGCCGCGGCTAAGGATGACCACTTTGACAGCCGGTCAGTTTCAAGTAAAACTAATCGTGTTAAGACTGTGACAGTCAGGTGAAATTGAGGCATTAATTCGTTTTTGCATGAGCATGGTGTTATACTGAATACCACTGAGTGTGCAAAGTGTGGGACTGACTGCCGAACTGTCATAAAGAAAAATAAACAATAAGCATGTCAGATGCCAATCTCAAAGATCAATATTTAAAAATACATAGTTTAATAAAAGGTACCTGGACATTGAAACGAATCAGTTTTTTGTGAATCTGTATTTAAGAAATACTTTTTCTTATGAACTACCTACAGAGGAACTAAGCTTTCCTAATAAAACTATATGTGACTGGGCTAGCTTCTGTGTTTCTTGGTGAAAAGAAGTGTATGAAAGTATATGAAAAAATAGGTGGGTGATAGAATAGTGGAAATAGACGAAGGCGAATTCGGCATTCGAAAATATAACGTTGGCTGCGTAACAGAGGGGCAGTTGGTGTTTGGCGGGTCTGCCGTCAGGCAAGACAATTTTCCTTGTCCCCGTTGCTTTCCAAGACCCCAAAAGTCTTCTCGGCATCACAAAGGAAAAAAATAGAGCCGGATACAACAATAATTAGTGATTGTTGGAAGGCATAAGAATAAAACACAGCGACCGGGAGGGTAGGGTAGGGTAGGGTTGGGTTGGGTTGGGTTTTGTTTTTTTACGGCCTCCAGCTAGGCAAGTAGGGTGTTCGGGGGTGGGTAGGGAAAGACGGCGATGGGGGGAGGGGTAGGATATATATATTTTTTTTTATTGCAAATTGTGCACTTAGAATGTGCTTATTAGATTCGAATCTTCAGTGAACGATTCTTGGCTCGGATTTTTAATTTTTCTACTGTCTTTATTCAAATTACGATTCTTGGCTTGGGATTTTTCATTTTCAACTTTCTTTATCGTTTAGATTATGATTTTTAGCTCAGGTTTTTATTTTTCCATTTTATGTAACTTTTTTTCTACCGTTTACTAACGGTCTCTATATCCCCCCCCAAAAAAAAAAGGATCCCCAAAAATTGTTGGCTGGAGTTCGGTCCTCTTATAGACATTTACCTTAGTAAAGTACGAATGAATAATGGAGTCCCGTTCACTGAAAAAAAAGGAAGCCAAAAGAATGTTGCGGCCAAACTTCCAGGTTCTATGGAAATAGATTAACTATTGTTTCCACAGATACTATTGAGTGGGTATCAAATAAATAAATGACAGTGGTTAGCAAGATGAGAATAGTAGTCGAAGTAGAAGTCCAGGCAGTGGTAGTAGAAGCAGTGGCAGTGGTAGAAGCAGTTGAAGCAGAAGCAGTAGTAGGTGTAAGCAAAAGTACGAAAGAATAACGAGGTAGAATACAGGTAAGCTTAGGTAAAAACAGCAAAAATGGTAAAAAAAGAAATTAAATTCGATGGCAGGGAAACAAGAGTTAAAAAACTTGACTGAAATCGTAAAAGGGAATAAAAACAAAATAGTAAAAGCGAGTAGATAGAACAACAGGTAAACAGTAGTTAAAACAGTACTAAAACTTGGCTGAAACCGTAAAAGGGAAAAATTTAATAAAAGCTGAGACTATAAACAGGAATAAAAGCACTAAAAACACTAAAAGCAGAGATAAAATACAGATAAAAAAAAACTTGTAAAATTAACAACATACGGTAAAATAATGGGCAAAAGTTTAAAACAATACACACCTCGCCGAAATCGTTACTGAAAGATAACAGATGTAGAGTAAAGTAGAACAGAGTCGTTTAATGGGCTCAGCAGAACTGTTATGTGAGAACGAACAATGCTGTATTGATTGATATACCAGCGAAAACAACCTAGGAAAGTAGCGCTTGGGACTAGTACAACCTTTGGCAATGCTTCAGCAAAGGGAAGAGTAATCCAAAACACACAGAATTCCAATTGACAATGTTTATTGTCATGGGTCGCGGGCTGTCATAGACTCGTGACGTAATAGAAAACGAACCATTTTCCACAAAAATTACAATAAAATACAATTCAAATAAAATACGCGACAAAAACATTAAACAATGAATTACACCTTTGAAAAACATAGTAATACACCATAAGAATACAAAGTAAGTAAAATATGAATATCAGTAAAATCAAAATAAAACACAAGACAAGAAAGACCCAAGTAATAAATTAAAATAAGGGACAATTATATAAAACGACAAAAAAGTATCAAACTCCTTATAAGAAGCGTTAAAATAAAATATGTAAAAACATGACATAGCAGAAAATGACATGTCACGTAACTGACGCCACGAAATAAACTCGATGATAAAACAAGAGACTTAAAAACAAATTAGAAATATTAAACAAAAACAGAACTGGTAAAAATTAACATAAGACAGTAATTAAAAGAAAAGAAAAGAAAAGAAAGAAAGAAAGAAAGAAGAAAAAACAAGCACCGTAAAGGAGCCCGCACAGGGGAAAATCGTGGTGCTATAAAAAGTCAAGCGCGAGTGTATCTGGAGTGCGTCGCCCTCTCCTCTGGATTGCAGACCACACTCCACAGTACCCCTTATGTTTGAGCGATAATTGATTATGCTAAGAGCCAGTGTTTGTATAACGGATATCCTAGTTTCAGCAGGGATTCTGTTCTTTATATGGTTTAGATATATTAATATACTCATTATTTTTCTGTGGTTGTTGTCGACATGTTTCTCAAATGTCATAAACCTGTCATTGTGTACGCCTAGGTTTTATATGGACCTGTTCGGCCTTATGTCGCTGTCTTCAGTATTTGTGATAGTGTTTTTTTTTTTGTGTCAAATTATCCTTTTACTTTTTAAAAAAATAATTCATTTACATATTCACTGTAGAAATTGTGAATCATCGCTATATTGAACAAGTAGGTAATCGATAGTTGGTCACTGGTCTCTAGAAATGTCAATTGGCCTGCTATGATTTTTTTTTTCGAAAACTTTAGGGAGGCGATAGTTATTTACATGCCTGAGTATCCGGTTTTGTAAACTAGTATTATGATGCCATGTTTCCAAAAAATTAGGATATCACCGTTAATGATAAATAGTTAGATAATATGCCACTGATAAAGCGAAAAGCAACGCTGTCTACTACCACAGCATTAATTTCATGCGTCAAGTGTTTTATTGCAAGGATAACCATTTCTAATCTTACAAGTTTTGTCTGAAAATATTGGCTGGGGGCCTTATCCTACCTGTATTGAGATGTGGAAGCTGCTGTTTGTTCATATGTGAGGTTTCCAGTTTTAGTGAAAAAATCATTAAAATAATTGGCACTAATTTTGGAATTTAGATTAATATGTGTTTTAAATGCATTCCTATTTTTTTTTCATTTATTAATTTATTATTATTATTTTTTTTTTTACAATTATTTATTTCCTTATATAAGTGATTTCACCATTCTCTTTGGTTATAATCAGCCTGAAGGGCCCTGTCGAACTTTTTTTTTTTTTTTTTTTTTTTTAGAACTTTACGAATGCCATTATGGTTCTCTTGATGTTATTAACTCGTGGAGCAGAAGGCCGTCTAACAGTTTTTGTAACAAAGTGAGCAATGACATCTACTACTGTCCTTAATCACTTTCAAGAAGACATTTAACTGCTTTTCTACATTATTTGAGCAATTTCTTTTTAAAAAAATTGATTCTTTGGCTAATGCTTTGCGAAAACATGACTGATGGTCGTTTTCATTTCTTTATAATGAGCGTCACTGTTATGAGTTCTGATCAGCAACATGGCATGAGATGACGTTTGTATGGAGAATGATGTCAATTTTTATTATTACATCAATTAATGACGAAATGTTTTCTGTAGGTTTGTTGACCATTTGCTCAAAATTGTTTTTCCTAATTGTGTGAACTTTGAATTGGGCTTGTTTAAATCATCTTTTACATCACCTGGGATGAAAAGTGACATTTCTCTAAATATTATTAGTTGGAACACGGGGTTAGTTGAAACATTAAAATCTCCATACAAAATAATAATTGGTGAAGTAACTCCATCTTCGGGGAGACAATAACAACATCCATCCACCAGATTTGCTTCATGAAGAAGGAAGCAAAGCTGAGGACAGGAGAAAGGTTTTATGGTTTCTGACATACAGAGTAAATTTTTCACCACAAAGAAAAGTTGTTATATGGTAATAATGTCAATACATTAATGTCATTTGTATCTGCCTACTTCGAACCCTAGAATGTAGCTGCAGTTAGCGAAAAATACATTTGTTTCCGTAGGTAGTATTTTGCGTTGCCTGGATTTAAATGTTATATCGATGCTCATGGTCAGTTAGAACATCTGCAATGGTTTGTTGGAACGTGTTCCGGCTAACTCCAACATTCAAAAATCAAAAACACAGCAATATATATAACAGTTTTTTTCTATTCTTTGGATGATGGAGATCAGGGGAAAGACAATGATCATTTATAATATTCCAGCTCTAATAGGAAAGGGTTATCCTAAGGCCATGATACCCACCAACATCCAGTCTGGTTTCAGGGTTAGTGGAATCTAACCTTTTGACTATCATATCTTTGGACATGATTAGTTTTAGCTATCAGACGTCACCTATGGGCCCCTTGCAGTGGAAGCAGTTGAGACACCTATTGTTAGTCCTAAACCCTACCAAGAGGAGAATAAAGAAGCCTTCAAGCCCAAGTGTGGCATGCTAAAGGATTGATTCCTTTTGAAGAGGATGCCAGTGACTTTGACAATAGGTCCAATGAGGAAGCCTCTGAAAGTGAGACAGAAGAGGTGTAACCCAGGCTTACCTGATAAAACCAAAGAGGGAGATTTTGTGCTAATGTAGCAGCACGATCCCACAACCTGAAGTTCAGCATAATTTCCCAGGTTGGGTCACATCAGGTCCACAGCCATGTCCTTGCTCAATGGACATCGGGCTTCCCTCGTTCCCTGTGCACTTACACAGCGCATGTGTACTTACACCGCAGAATCCGAACCGAGACCAGCATTCCCTGATCCTCCAGCAGAACAAGACAACAGCAGCAGCAACACAAGGACTGCCCAATCCTTAGCCGACTGAGGAGCCTGCCGGCTCCCCCGTTGATCTCCAACTTCATCTCCAGCACCCAGCCATACCTGTGGGAACTCACACTCACAACAAACACTCTCCAAAGAGAGTAGCCCAAATAGTAGATGACTTACCATCATCCACTACACTGGTGACCCCTGGAGTGACAAGTCATGGTATTTCGCTCGCTTTCTGGAGGGGGAGTACCTGTAGCAGCCTGACCCCGCAATCTAAAGCTCAGTATAGTTTCCCAGGTTGGTCACATCAGGTCCACAACTATGTCCGTGCTCACTGGACATCGGGCTCTTCTCGTTCCCTGCGCGCTTACACAGCACCCGTGTACTTAAACCGCAGAATTCGAATTGAGATCAGCATTCCCCGATCCTCCAGCAGAACAAGACAACAGCAGCAGCAACACAAGAACTGCCCAGCCCTTAGCCGACTGGGAGCCTACCGGCTCCCCTGTTGATCTCTGACTTCACCATCAGCACCCAGCAATACCCACTCACACCCACAACAAACACTCCCCAAACAGATAAGACAGTAGTCCTAAATAGATGCCCAACTATCATATACTATACTGGTGACCCTGGAGTGACATGTCACTCCACAAATACCATGACATGTCATGGTATTTCGCTTGCTTGCTGTGCTCACTCTCTGGAGGGGGACTACCTGTAGCAGCACGATCCCGCAACCTGAAGTTCGGCATAATTTCCCAGGTTGGATCATATCAGGTCCACAGCCATGTCCGCACTCATTGGACATCGAACTCCCCTCTTTCCCTGCGCGCTTACACGACGTCCGTGTACTTAAGCAGCAGAATCCGAACTGAGATCCTCCAGCAGAACAAGACAACAATAGCAGCAACAAGGACTGCCCAGTCCTTAGCCGACTGGGGAGCCGGTTCCCCCATATATCTCTGACTTCACCATCAGCACCCAGCCATACTTTGTGGGCACTCACACTCACAACAAAAACTCCCTAAAGAGATAAGACACCAGTAATCCTAAATAGTAGATGCCCAACTATCATCTCTTATACTAGTTAGATTCCTTGGAAAAAAGATACAATATTGCAAAGGGGGCAGGTTATTTTACAAAGGATGGTAAATTGTAAACTAAGTTCTTGTGTCATAATCTGAAGGAAAGTGAGGACTTCCAAATAACATATTCGTTCCCAAATATTGATGATATCTCTGTCAATGAGAAGAAGGTTGTGTCCAGGTTGCTTCCACGCACACGTTGTGGAGGGACAAAGCGCTGTACTGGAAAACTGGTAATTCCTGTTGACTTTTCTGTTTACCATCCAAAGTGACTAAGTTGAGGAGAACTCGGTGTAGAAAAAAAATTCTTAATGAATATAATTGAATATAGTCTTATACAGTCCTACAACTAAATGATATGACATATTCTACCTTAACCCCATGCCATGTTTTAATTAACCCCGATGATGGGGTTATTTGGAACACCTATCACAGTTTTTGTTGTGATGGATTTCAATATATACCTTCAAAGAATACTGATTTCGTAAATACTGAGCTTCTAGAGTATATGTCATGATTGCGATGATAGAGATAATTCTTTAAAAAATAATGATAAATGATAAAAATAAAAATAAATATTGTGTTAACGAGCAATGGACTAATTTGCTAAAATTCTTACAACAAACCCCACTCTCCCCTGCGGCAACCCAAATATCCTGTACATCTACACTCTTAGCAGTTATAGCGGATACCTCATTTGTTTTGACAGTTTCTCATATAAATATATATGTAGACTTCACCCCCATATCCTGTATTGCATCTATAAACATTGAAATTAGGAATATTGATAAAAGCACTTGATATATCTTAGTGAAGTCACGTTTTAAATATATATATCAAGATTTCTCTCCATTTTGAATATTTCGATACCATCAAGATGGCCAAGAAGAAACTGTGCATTTATGTGATCTTTTCTAACCAGTCCAAAAATAGTCCAGTTACCGTGAAACTGCTGTAGTAGTTATGGCTCATCGTCGTCTTGTGAGCTTTTACACTTGATATATTTTCAAAACTGTGATCTTCGATGTCTCCTTTATTTGTGTCCTATTTAGGGGTTTGGTGCATGTCATTCTTCTCTTTTTTTCTTTTGTTTCCATAATGTGACTGTGAGGAAACCTTCATCTTCAGCATCTCGTTCTGCCCATTCTGCATGGTTGTCGATCACGACCGTCTACTGGAGCTGGGGGGTGAAGTTTGGGGGGGGGGGGGCAATGGGAGGAGGGACGCCAGGCAACTGGGGATGAGTTGCATCCTTCCACTGGCGATTAGGCTTGAGTTCCTTCTGATTGTTTTTCTTCTTGTTTCGTGTTTTCTTAAGCTTCGCCTAGGCATTATGTGTGTAGATGTTTCGATTTTCTTGTTGGTTGGTTGTTCATGGACTGCTAAGGTGTTTTGTTACTCGGCAAGGCTGGCGAGTCAGCAAGGGCGCACGCCTGCTGGCTGCGGGCGGGGAGAGAGGGGGCTAGTCGGGAGGGGAAGGACACTGGGAAGGTCGCTGGTCACGGATATAGCAGGCAAGGAGGGTGTGGAGGGGATTCTTGAATTTTTTTTTATGTCAGTCTTCGAGATTGACACCTTTAAGTCTCGAATGGTAAGAAAATCATAGGGTTTAGTTTAAGTCTCGTTTCGGGGCAAATCCAATATTGCCACATCCAAGTTAGGAAATCTGATATCTTGGTTGATATTGATAAATTTGTCTTTTAAATGGTTTTCGATGATGAGTTGATTGGCAACATTTTCAAGGAAATTTGAAGTCAAGGTCATCTGATTCGATCAAAGCCAAGGTCAATTTGAGTCCTGAATTGACCTTGTAATAAGAATTATGCATCTTGATAAAAATCTAAATAGAAGCACCCAGAAAACGTTTCTCCCTCCCTTTGCCTCTCCCTCCCTCTCTTTGTCTCTCCCCTCACTCCCTCCCTCTTTTTGTCTCTCCCTCTCTCCCTCTATCTGTTCTTTTTATCCCTCCCTCTCTCTCTTCATCTCTCCCTCCCTCCCTTCCTTTCTTTGTCTCTCCCTCTCTTCATCTCTCCAACTTTCCCTCCCTCCCTCCTTCCCTCTCTTTGTCTCTCCCTCTCTTCATCTCTCCGTCTCCCCTTCCCTCCCCCTCTTCACCTCTTCCTCCCTCTCTCCCTCCCTCTCTTTACCTATTCCTCCCTCCCTCCCTCTTTTCATCTTTCCGCCTCTCCCTCCCTCCCTCTTTCTCTCTGTGTGTCTCTCTCTCCCTAACCCTCATCTCCCCTTCTCTTCCCTCCCTCTCTGTCTCTCCCTGCCACCCTCTCTCCGTAAACTTTGTAGAAAGTTTCCCTCTAGGTACATCCAGTGCACCCCGTACAGAACACTACCAACTGTCAGGAAATGCTGGTGTAAGGCTACATGAAATTCACTGAAACTGAGAGATTGTATGGAATTGCACTGCCAAGGAAACCCCTATGTTACGGGCACAGTTTTGAAGAGCATTGTCTCTTCAGCTCTGATCCCTGAAAACTCAAAAATAAACATCTAACATACCCAGAAAGGGTCCAGCTGTATATGAACTCTTTGTAGAGGAGCATTGCCTTTCAAAGTCAACAAAATCAATGTGGGATCCTATGACTAAACCCAGACTGAAAAACTTTTCAAACAGGATGGGAAACTCGAGTCAGGTTTGGGGAAAGGTAATGAAACTCCATGAGGAGCACCAGCTACTAGGAAGATGCCATGTCATCCAGACGTCTCTCCCAGAGCTCGTCCTCAGGCTTGAAGAGATGATGGGAGATTACGAGATAGCAGTCATTTCTCACTCTTTCCTTACTGTTGATGGGCCACTTCTCCTTCCTGCAGACAAGTCGAGATTTCTTATTAATAATCAACTGCGAATACCAATAAGATCCATAAACAACTAACACGTGTCCTCATTGTGGATGAAATGGCCATCGTCCAAATCATCAAGAAGACTCCTGGCATGATTACAATTAGGCTTCTCAAAGGTGCCATTGTTAAGAGAATTGCATGCATGATGAATAACTATACAGAGGGGAGAGTTTATATTTGACCAGTATCTTACAGGAAGCCTGAAAGAGAAGACAAAGATTAAGAGGGCCAGATCTTGTAATGCTGTAGGAAATGTTTATCAGGTCCATGATGGTACGTCAGTCAACACGATGTCACTCAAGGAATTGCTTTCATTAAATGAAACAAAGCAAGCTGAGGCCCTTTTTGAGGTTTTCCATAGAAAACAGCAGAAGCATGTTGTGGTCTACAATAACACAGCCAAAGTTAACATCCCACACACTATACCCAAGGAGATTCGAGAACATAAACATGAGGAGGCAGACATTCCACTACATGTAATAGATGCCTTCATGGATTGCACATAGTGCTTATAGACGTAGCTACAATTGAACACTTAGGGGTTGGAGCTCAGCTCAAGTTCATCACAGGAAAAACTAATCACCGCCCAATTAACGCTATGGAACGTGTGTCTGCTTGGGACACGCAACTCACAAGGGCTCTTAGGACTCCACTATTTTTTCAAAAGCAGATTTGAGATGGAAAATTTATTGGCATTTCAAAGAGAACTTGGGTGAACTCCTACCTCGCTCTTAATGACACTAAAACCGATTCATCCATTCGTCTTGGAAAAAGGTCCTCTGTCATCCACTCATCTCGTTGGAGAGCTTCCTGCAGTGTGGAAAAGTCAAGTTTACTCTCCAAAGTTCCTGTCACAGAAAATTCCTCATCTAAGCTGGCAATTCTTCACTACAAAGAACATAGAAGGGGAAATATTTCCCTCAAAAGCGGCTGCCCTTTTCCCCATTTGATGCGAACTAACTACATTTGCACACATGACAATAGTTACACAACAGCTACACCTGCTCTAATCCGTCTCACTGACAATTGGGGATCATATGAAGAATGTTTTTTTCCAGTGAAGTGCTTGTTTTGTCCACCTCCCAGTGCAGGCATTGAACTACTTAAATGTGGCTGTAAGGGGACATGTAAAGGAAACTGTTCGTGTGCAAAAATGTGTGCACACCGTTGTGCAAATCAAGATGTTGCAACTACGATGAAGAAATTGATGATGGTGATTATAACTCAAATTATCTTTATTTTTCACTTTGATAAAATTACCATTTATTAATGATATTTTGCAACTATTTTATGATACCAAGGGTTGTTTTAAATTCATATGATTCATGAAATTGTAATCCCCATTGTCAAGATTTTTTTTTCTTAGTGTTGTCTCTTCATTAAAATTTGATCATTCTCCTGCAGGTATTTTATCTCCATCATAGAATTTAAGGTTTTGTTTACTATTTATTTATGTTTGTCTTTTTGTCTCTCAGCAAGATTATGGAAAAATCAGTGAATGGATTTTGATGAAATTTTCACTAAAGGTAGGTCTTTGACCATCCTAGGAAAATAAATTTTGTAGCGGATTGGCATGGCTTAGGCGTGGCGTTTTTAAATATTGATCTTGGCACAATAAATAATATATATTTCCTTGGTGAAGACTTGTGCTTTCTGAGTGCTTTCAACTCAGCAACACAAAAGACACCAATATTATCAATATCGACCAAGGAGTTGTGGAGATGGCAGATCTCCTAACTGGGATGGTGGCCATATTGGATTTGCCCTGAAACGAGACTTGAAAAACTAAACCCTATGATTTTCTCACTATTCGAGACCGCCCTGAACTCAGTTTAGGCAAACTAATTTCGAAACACCCCATTTGGATAACATGCGGCAAGGTACTATATAGGACATTCTGATTAGGAGAGGGGATGCTAATGGGAAACATTGGGAGGTCTGATAAGATTCGGAGGGGGAGCAGCTCCATTGTGATATTTTGTCTAATGTTGCCTGTTGTTTTATCTTTTTATGTTTCATCACTTTGTCATTGCTAAAGTAAGGTTTTTGCTGTGTCTACGTTTCTTGGTTTCTTGTCTTTCGGAAGAACGTAACAAAAGGTATAGAAATAGTAGCTTTCTTAGGTGGCGTCCACACCATTTTTGGGGTGTTAGTTGTTGATTTTCATTAATAACACAGTAGTCTATCATGGTGTTCACAATTTGCAAAAAAAAAAAAACGATCACCGTGGCGGTATATGGCCATATTAAAACAGCCAGCCAAGATCATTAAGCCATTGGATCCTATTCATTATTTCAATCTAGATAAGGTCATAAAGTTTTGTCTCCCTTAGAAAAGCAAATAATTTACTTGTTATTTTTTCATCATGTGATAAAAGGTTTGATGTAAATTCTATGTTTTTAATTCGAAAATAATTTTTGAGGTTTATTCTATTATTGTTGTATTTCTGGCAAGTTGTTGATATATGGGCTATTGTGAGGTTAGTGTTACAATCTAGGCGCAATCTTCTCAATATAGGGAGTGAAGTGGGTTAATCTAGTGGCATTGACCCTAAGATGGGGCAACACCACCTCCTCCCTTCTTTTTTTTCTGTAGGCTGTGTCCCACAGTTCTATTGTGGTTTTAATTTTATTATGTATTTGTAGCCACAGGAGATGGAGTTTTGCTTTTATAAGAGACACAAAACACCTGAGATCTGTATGGACTATGCTAAGGTCCAGATCACCAGTCAGCCTGCTCATTGCCATGGATACCAGAGTGGCCTGGTACCCATATTAGCTGGATTGATTTGTAGCTTACAAATTTATTGCTCAGTAGTTCGTTTTTGGTAGTTTCTATTGATTTAATGGCTTTAAATGAACTTAATGAATCAGAAAAAAATACGGTTTTATCGTGGGTCGTCGATAGAGCAAAATCTAAAGCTTTATCAAATGCAAATAGTTCAGCAAGAAAGATCGATGAATGATTCGGCAGTCTGAACTTTCACAATCACATTCAGTCGACCATACACCCGCACCCACACACTCATCTGTCTTGGAGCCGTTGGTATATATATGGAAAAAAGAGATGTTTAATAAGGATCTTTCTGAACCTCTGACGTACCTCCACCTCCGGCGCCATGGCCTTAGCTAATGGAAGCCAAGCTTCCATGACGGAAAAATTGAGGGCTATATTTGAATGAACCAGGGTATCGATGGTAGAGATTGATTGATTGCTTATTTAAAATTATCTGCGGCGTCAACAGCTAACGTCATTAGCGGCGAATACCTTGTTAGATAGATATATTAAAATATTTAAAACAAAAAAATTATCAATAAATATCTTACAAATAACAATAAATATATTAAAAATCAAAGCATAAATATTATGCTCTAAGTGTATAAAATTAATGCATACATATTATGCATAATTAAATTTTATTGAAAATATTAGTCTCCCTAAGGAAACTAATAAGACCCTCTATGTCACAATCCTCTGCCAATACATTTTTCAGTGTATGTGGGGGAGACAATTTACATACGTCTTTGGTATGAGAATGTTGCATATCTTTCCACTACATGTGAGACCGTTAATGGTTCTTGGCATCCCTCACAAAGTGCTTGACTTTTAGCCATCATCGGCCCATGAGTCAGTCTTGTGTCCCCGATTCTTAGTCTTGTTAATGCAACTTCTACTTTTCAGTTGGGATGGATGCTGGTCACCCAACTGCCAAAGTCATCTCTAATCTCTCGCAGTTTGTTTCTAGAGGTATGCCTCCATTGTTCCTTTCATTTATTGTGAAGATATGCTGGGTTTCAGGTTGGTGTGTGGGAGAGGAAAACGAGCATCACAGGGCTGAGCAGCAGCTGCCTTGGCCTTTCGATCGGCTCACTCATTCCCACTGATATCAACATGCGCTGGCACCCAACAAAGAGTTATCTTTTTATGAGTTGACACCAGTGGAAGCCAATCCTGAATCTCCCTCACTGTTGGGTGTGATGAGTTTAAGCTCTTGACTGCTTGCAAGGCATTATGAGAGTCACAATATATTACAATGGAATGGTTTGTAAGATCTCTAGTCATCTTCTGCAAGGATGGCAAGGATGGCATGAAACTGCATGACTGCCAAATGCAGTCTTCCTTCTGCTCACTGTTGCAAAGCCCACACATTTTCAGATTTCGAATCATCTGATCCTTGGTACTTAGAAATGTGCTGAAGAAATCTCTCTTTGACTTCTGCTTCGGATCTCTCCCCTTTCCCAATTCTGACCAGATCCAGCTCAACTTCATTAGTCTAAGGAGGGAATTGGGGAATTCCAAAAGCCAGAACCTTAGAGAGATTTAAATTAAGATCTTCCACAAGATTCCTCATTCTCCTACCATAGGATCCCAGGATCCTTTGTAGGCTCGTGTAGTAAATCAGGTTCCTGTAGTCCTGGTGTAATGAAAGAGGTGGTTCTCCACTCTCGGCTTACAGGGGCTCCACAGGTGAAGACTTGAAAGCCCCAGTACAGATTCTGAGAGCTTCATTATGAACCGAGTCTAACATCTGGAGAACAGTGGGAGTTGCAGATGAATAAGCCTCACATCCATAGTCAAGCTTACCACGAATAAGCACTCGGTAAAGTAAAAAAAGCGTTGTGTGGTCTGCACCTCCAGATAGATGTGAAAGAACCCACAAAATACTAAGCACTTTTGTAGCCTTCACTTTTAACTGTTTGATGTGAGGCACCCATGTAAGCCTTTGGTCAAAAATTAGACCCAAGTACTTCACCTCTTGGACAAATTGCAGTGGGTTTGCTCCTAAATAGAGGAAATGTGTAGCCATGGTCTTGCTTGGACAAAATTTTAACCCATGGTTTGTTGCCCACTGTACAACCTGATTTATTTCGGTTTGCATTGTACATCCTGTAAGCTTCCTCCTGAGCAGTACAGTGTAAAGTCGTCCACATACAGATTACATGAGAGAGCACTTGGAATAACCTTCACAATGTCATTTATAGCAATGGCAAACAGGGTCACCCTTCCAACTGATCTTCCAGATTAGAGAAACTGTTTCCCACCCGAACTCTAAACATCCTGTTACAAGGAAGCTTTGTAAGAAAGTAGGTAATACTCCTCTTAAAACAATGTCATACAGCTTTATCAGTATGCCATGCTTCCAAGTAGTATCATAAGCCTTTTCAAGGTCAAGGAAGACTGCTAATGTGACGTCGCTGTGCGAAGGAATTCTGTATAGCAGCTTCCATCCTCACAAGTGCATCTGTGATCAATCTCAATTTTCTAAATCCATATTGATATGGTGTCAGCACGTTTTCCTTTTCTAGCAGCCATGTCAACCTGAAGTTTACCATTTTCTCCATCAGCTTGCAGATGCAGCTGGCATGCAAGCATCCTTGCCAGATTTAGGAACAGGAATGATTTTGGCCTCCTTCCATGAGGATGGCACTGTGCCCTCCCTATAGATCCTATTGAATAGGTCAACAGGAATTTCTGGGAGCTTTCTGGTAAGTGAGATATCATCTCCTTATGCAAAAATGACAAGTTGTATGGAAATTCTGCTGCAGTCCTACTGAAGAACGACACTGGGTGTCGTTCCTGTTCTGCCCGAAGAGTGGAGTATCAGTCAGTGTAAGATGCTCCAGAGGAGATCACTGCCATGGATTTAGCTAGCTCATTTGCAACACCTTTTTTGTCTGTGAGGATTATGCCATCTGTCTTCAAAGCAGGTGGTGACATGGATGTGCTCTTTCTAGTGATTTTGTGCACCTTGTCCCATACCCATGCTAAGGGGGTCCCAGAGTTAATCGAGGAGACATACTGTCTCCACTATGTCCATCTAGCCGCCTTTAGCACTCGCCTGGCCTTAGCTCGGGTCCTTTTGTAATGGAACAAGGTTACAATGCTGGAGCGTCGCTTCAACCACAGTTTTTCTTGTTCTGACAGCTTTTGGCATTCATCAGACCACCATGGTACCGGAGGTCGATGATGCTGCCCCCTACTTTTGGAAATGGATGCTTCTGTTGCAAGGTGAATTCGGGATGTGAAGTGATTAACAGCATTTTGAACACACTGGAAATCATTCACAGAATACCATTCACCTCCTGCAAAAGTATTGGAAAGTGGTCGCTTCCATGTAAGTCTTCCATGACCTGCCAATTGAAATTCATCTGTGATTCAGGTGAGCCTATTGAGAGGTCTCTATTGGTGAATGTCCCAGTTTGAATTTGGAAATGTGTGGGAGTGTCACTGTTCAGTAAAACTACATCTACTCTTAAGAACAAGGACTCCAAGGCCCTTCCTTGAGGGTTGCACAAAGTGTTGTGGCCCCTGGAGCCCTGCCTGACGGCTCCAAAGACCCTACTCTGAGATGAGACTTTTGAACAGGCACAGGATTCCTTTGCTTGGGCAAAAAGCATACCTGAGCCTTTGCTTCAGGGGCATTCTGCCTAGCAGCAGAGGTCCCTGTGGATGTGGTGGCGGCTGAAGCTGTCACCGTCCAGACATGTATGTATATGTATATATATATGTGTATACACACACACACACACACACACACACACACACACACACACATATATATATATATATATATATATATATATATATATATATATATATATATATATATATATATATATATATTATATATGTATATATATATATATATAATATATATATATATATATATATATATATATATTATATATATATATGTATGTATGTCTCTCTTTCTCTCTCCTCTCTCTTTTTCTTTCTCTCTCTCTCCTCTCTCTCTCTCTCTCTCTCTCTCCCCTCTCTCTCTCGTCTCTCTCTCTCTCTCTCTCTCTCTCTCTCTCTCTCTCTCTCTCTCTCTCTCTCTCTCTCTCTCTCTCCTCTCTCTCTTCTCTCCTCTCTCTCTCTCTTCTCCTCTTCTCTCTCTCTCTCTCTCTCTTCTCTCTCCTCTCTCTCTCTCTCCCTCCCCCCTCTCTCTCTCTCTCCCTCTCTCTCTGTTAAAGAAAGAGAGAGAGTGCGTGAGGCATTGAGTAAGTGAGAGAGAGAGAGAGAGAGAGAGAGAGAGAGAGAGAGAGAGAGAGAGAGAGAGAGAGAGAGAGAGAGAGAGAGAGAGCAAATGGCCCACTGATTATTCACTCAAACTATAAATAACATATTCAACTGTATCTGAAACGTCCAAAAATCGAAATGAATTAATAAATCAAGAAATCTTCAATTCGTTTCCAAAGAAATCGAGGGATGTCGGGCATTGGGCTGTGTGCATCGGGGGATCGGAATGTCTGGACGAAAGTGAATATTTTCACAATATCATGTGTTCAAGTATTGGCCTATAATAGATTAGAATATATTGAATAATTCCTATATAATAGATTGAATTACATTCAAGGTCATGCGATATGTAATCTCTACAAAGCTAATATGATAAATTTATCACGATGAAATTGCACATCTGCGGTAGTGTTCCTTCTATCCCACGAGAACAATTATCGGTTGCCTATATTTATTTCATCAGGGTCATCTGCATCAAATTCGTCTGAATCTTCAGAATCTCTCATAGATTCACGGTCGATGTCATATTTTCTCGCGTTCCTCAGCCTCTTCGACATAATTGCAGCGGTAATTAGCGGCTGATTACGCGTTGACCATCCGGAGAGATTTTCCCGCCAAAAGTTTCGTACATTTCTCTCTTCGCGCGAAGGTTTCGAGTAATTTATTCAGAATAAATCATACCAGGTTATAAAGTAGTGAAATTAACTTTTAAAACAGTGAAGGCAAATGAAAAAAAATATATAACACATGCAGAACATAATAATGAAAAGGGAAACATTTTTTTTTTTTTTTACATAATTCAACGGACGCTCGCTTGAGCCGGCCGTGCAGAGAGTTGCCAAACACCGCTAGACAACTCGTTAGGTGATTTATAAAGAATAAAATACCTGAAAAATACAAATATATATTAAATGTTTTACACTTGAATTCTGACGAAAATAAAATGATGAAGATGTGCAAATAGACATAAGTTCTGAATATGGAAAATGTGACTGATTAATAAGCAGAATATCTTATGTCACAGACGCTGTGACACCCGCAGAGAAAGTGTTAAATTAAGGAAGAAATTTACGGGGGGACATGCTCATCCACAGGTTTTTAAAAAATCGTTTGTCTGAGTTTAAGCTGGGTTCAGGGCAAGCTCTGGCCGATCTTTTCATGGCTATTGAAACGGTAGTCTATCAGGGGGTTAGAGATTACCCAGATATTGTTAGGTTGCCAGATGCAATAATACGGCGGGTGTTCTTACAAGCCTTGTCGCAGTGGCTTCAGGAAGCACTTGCCTTGCAGGAAGACCTCCCATTATCTAAACTGACTGAAGCAGCACAAAGATGCTGGAGCATTAGGATGACCTCTATAGCTCAAGATAATTCCAGTAAATCTGATTTGGGGAAGAATAAACCAAAGGAGAAATACTGTGATTTTCATAAGCCAACATCTCATGATAATCGTGACTGTAGAATGAGGATGGGCAGACCTTGAGATACTCCCGTAGATGTTACCTGTTTTAAGTGCCAGCAACCTGGTCATTATGCACGTGATTGCCCCTTTTCCACGTCATGCCGGGAGCCACAGTCCTCCGCTCCCAGGCAATTGTCGGGGAAATAAGACCTTTAGGCCCAGGGCACATACAGACATTTTAGCCTTAGCTATTCATACTACAGTCTGTCCTCCAAGTTCTGGGAGTGTGGAATGCTTAGTTGCTAGACAATTTTTGGACATACAGTAGCGGTTTCGGGTTGTACAGCACAGGTCCTTGTTCCCTATGGTGTTACAGATGTTGAAGACAGCAGGGTAAACATATGGCTGGTTAACAACAGATCACATCTTGTTATAATTCAGCAAGGTATGTGTCTTGCGCGTTTGGATTATATCGGCGAGGTCCTGGCCCCCAATGACTCCGCTGCTTAGGATAAAGGGTCTTTGACTATAGGTAATGAGTCTGATCCTCGGGTCACAATGAGCACAATTCCGGACTTGCCAATTGAGGAGGAAATTGAGACAGATGAATTTGATGAAATGTGTGGTATTATGGATTTTGGATACAACAGTGATGAATTTATGGTTTCCCCCCCAGTAAAAACATGTTTGTAGCATAAACAGCGTCATAAGGCAGGAGGTTTCTATCCCAGCTGCAGATTTGGAGCATCTTGGATCTGTTAGGAGACAACAGCTCCTGGATGTTATTAGTAGGTACCCCAATCTTTTTGATGAAGATGCACCTCTTGGATGTCTTCCTGGAATTCAGCACGACATCAGGACTAAAGATGCCCTGCCCATCAGGACACACGAGTGGCGCTGTCGGAGAGCGCCCGCACCACAATACGTAAGGAATGTGACCAAATGTTAAAAGATGGCATTATTGAACCCTCTAAATCACCGTGGCTTTCACCCGTAGTGTTGATTAAAAAAACGATGGAGGAATTTGTTTTTGTGTTGACTACCATAACCTTGTTAAGATTACAGTAGTAGATACTTACCCTATGCCACGATTAGATCAATCTCTTGATGATCTTTCAAGTAAACAATGGTTTACGGCCTTGACACACGTAGAGCTACAAGATCGCCCAAAAACCGCCTTTAGTTACGGTTACAGACTTTTTCAATTTCGAAGGATGCCATTTGGGTTGGCAACAGCCATGTTTCAACGAGCCATTAACACAGTCCTCAGCCCTGTACTAAGTCATCATGCCCTAGCATATCTGAATGACGTAGTTATCTATTCCTGTACCTTTGAAGATCATTTAGCCCATCTGGATGAGACTCTACATCTAGTAGCTGCTGCAGGCTGAGACAGGAGGCACCCTAGACTGGACCTCTATTTTTTGTGTCTTTTTTTTATTGTACGGGATCTGATGTTGCAGCGCACCTTCGAGCAAGGAATTTGTGAGTTTGAGAAATGTTTTAAGTGGCAGAGTATTCGTCTCGATGAATATACATTCGAGCATGTGAACGAGAGGCTGCTGCTCTTTCATTTTTTGCATAATGACTTCCATTTTAATAATTTTTCAAGTTTTAAAAGGAACTAGTTTTCAGTTCCCTTTTAGTTTTGCAATTTCATAGAGATCTGATTCTTGTTTTTATGAACATTTTAAACTTGTGATTTTTCAATTTATAATAAAAGAATTCAGGTGTTCTGTTATGTTTCTTTTACTTATTCATCTTTGTTAAAGATGAGCTTTACTGATGACCTGTAAGGGAGTAAAAGTGATGAGCTTTGCCGATGACCTGTAAGGGAGTAAAAGTTGATGAGCTTTGCTGATGACCTGTAGGGGAATAAAAGTGATGAGCTTTGCTGATGGCCTGTAAGGGAGTAAATTGTTAAATATTCCAAAATAACCTTATCTTAAAACCTTCACATGGTGAAATTCCTGTGTTTGTCTCCTCGCTCAGGTTACGTCTTACCATTCTTTTGTCTCACTGGTTCATATATTTTAGACTACACACACTCCAATGTTTGAACCTAATCTGTCCCTCATTTCCACAATTAAAATTACAAATTGACTTCTCTCAAAATATACCTCCTTCCTGTACGTATCAAATGGGTGGTGACAGTGAATGCTACTGTTGGACATTAGTTTACAGCTGAGACACGAATATTTGAAATTTGATATGGCATGAAGATCGGTACACTACAGCTCTAAAGACCTTACTTTGGGAGGAGGAGTCTCCTCAATAGACCCCTCACTCCTACTCCATTTCTGGTGGAACAACTCACCAGAGGCAGTTTCAGCAATTGGGGACTGAGGTTTAAAGGAAGTGTGTGGTGTAAGAAGCAATGGAGGGCAAGGGTTGGCAGGAAGGAGGATGGGCTAGAACCGAAGCAAAGGACCTACCAAGCTGTGCAAACAGCACACAGGCAGGTCGCTTTGCCTCTGGAAAACTAACTTTCTCCTTATTACCAATACTTCTTTTTCAAATTTGTATCTTTTACATTGCTTTGAAGAAGCTTCTTAGCTTCTTTGCAGTGGCAGCAGCATATTGGCCCTGGACAGTTGTCATCACCTTGATGACCTGTTGTGCCACACTTTACACACACTCTTGGTTGTCCATTTTCCTTAAAACGGCAGGAGTTGGCTCCATACCCATAACCCTGGCAGTGGAAGCACCACATAGGGCTCGGAACATATGGCTTTACATTGAGGTGGTACCATGCCAACTTAACTGATTCTGGAAGGACTAACGTGTTAAAAGTTAGAAGGAGGGCTGGTGTTGACTTTCTTCTTAAAACGTTTTACTGCCACTACATCAAAATTCTTTAGTTCCTCTAACAGTTTCTCCTCAGAATACCTCATCAGATCTCGGGAAAAGACAATTCCCTTACACTGATAGAGTGATTTGTGAGAACATAAAACTTAAACCCCAGGAATATTGCATGTCACATGCAGATGGTCACTCTAGTCTGGTGGCAAAACCTCAACTATCAGGCTACTATCTCGTTGTGGGGTGATACGAGGATCACGTTGACACACCTTAACTATTTTCCAATATACTTTAAAAAATTCAAGATCCATGACTGATACACCATCAATAGTCTTCACTACTAGGTACTTACTATATGAGATACTTTCATATTTACCAGGTAGGATTTCCTTAATGGATTGAGGATTGACTTTTCTCCTTACCTGGTTTGGGAGCCTGGGAACTATTACATTTCCCATTCTTGCCCTTTGGAAGTTGGAAAGGTTCCAGAGTGACAACATGTGATGTTCCAGAGGGAATGCCAGGGGACTGTGTTGGTCATCAGGGAGAGAGCTAGATCTGAGAATAAGCTTGACTCCATCTACCTTCCTCCTTATAATCTCAACATAGATGATTTGGAAGATCTACTTGGGCATTTCTACTCTTGGGAGATTTTGTTCTTAAGAGTAGATGCAGTTTTACTGAACAATGACACTCCCACATATTTCCAAATTCAAACTGGGACATTCTCCAATATCAGTAGGCTCACTTGATTCACTGTTGAACTTCACTTGGCAGGTCATGGAAGACTTGCATAGAAAGCGACCACTTTCCAATACTTTTGCTGGAGGTGAATGGTATTTTAGCCAATGGAGTGTAGAGATGACGACTTGAACATGCGAACTGGAATCTCTTTAGATCAACTGCAGTATTCCAAGGATCTGTGAGTGATTTCCAGTGTGTTCAAGATGCTGTTAATCACCTCACATCACTTCACCTTGCAGCAGAAGCATCCATTCCCAAAAGTAGTGGGCAGTGCCGTCGACCTCTGGTACTGTGGTGGTCTGATGAATGCCAATAAGCTGTCAGAGCAAGAAAAGCTGCATTAAGGCAGTTGATACGATGCTCCAGCATTGTAACCTTGTTCAGTTACAAAAAGACCTGAGCCAAGGCCAGGTGAGTGCTAAAGGAGGCTAGATGGACATAGTGGAGACAGATGTCTCCTCAATTAACTCTGGGACCCCCTTAGCATGGGTATGGGACAAGGTGTGTAAGATTGCTGGAAAGAGCACATCCATGTCACCACCTGCCTGAAGATAGATGGCATAATCCTCACAGACAAAAAAGGTGTTGCAAATGAGCTAGCTAAATCCATGGCAGAGATCTCTGGAGCATCTTACACTGCCTGATTCTCCACACTTTGGGCAGAACAGGAACAATACCCAGTGTCGTTCTTCAGTGGGACTGCAATAAAACTTCCATACAACATTTTTGTGTCAAGGAGATGGACTCTTTGTTTTGCAGCTCTGCCGTAAGACTGTCCCAGGAAGTGATGATATTCCATACTAAATGTTTTTCTTCCTTACCAAAGAGCTCCCAGAAATTCCTGTTGGACCTATTCAATAGGATCTATAGGGAGGGCACAAATGCCATCCACATGGAAAGTGGCTATAATCATTCTGTTCCTAAACTGGCAAGGATGCTTCCACACCAGGAAATCACAGACCAATACTCTCTCTTCAGCTGCATCTGCAAGCTGATGGAGAAAATGGTAAACTTCAGGTTGACATGGCTGCTAGAAAAGGAAAATGTGCTGACCCCATATCAATATGGGTTTAGAAAATTGAGATCGACCACAGATGCACTTGTGAGGATGGAAACTGCTATACAGAATTCCTCACACCTTGAAAAGGCTAGTGATACTACTTGGAAGCATGGCATACTCATGAAGCTGTATGACATTGGTTTAAGAGGAGCATTACTTACCTTCATACAAAGCTTCCTTACTAACAGGAAGTTTTGAGTTCAGGTGGGGAAACAATTTCTCCAACCTGAATGGTCAGCTGGAAGGGGTCCTACAAGGGAGTGTCTTAAGTGTGACCCTGTTTGCCATTACTATAAATGACATCGTAAAGGTTGTTCCAAGTGCTGTCTCGTGTAATCTGTATGTGGATGACTTTACACTGTACTGCTCAGGAGGAAGCTTACAGGATGTGCAAGGACACATGCAGAATGCAATAAATCAGGTTGTATAGTGGGCAATGTACCATGGTTTCAAATTTTCTCCAAGCAAGACCATGGCTATACATTTCCACAAACGAGGAAAGTTCCATCCTTCCCTCTATTTAGGAGCAAACCCATTGCAATTTGTCCAAGAGATAAAGTACTTGGGTCTAGTTTTTGACTCAAGGCTTACATGGGTGCCTCACATCAAACAGTTAAAAGTGAAGGCTACAAAAGTGCTTAGTATTTTGCATGTTCTTTCCCATCTATCTTCGGGGGCAGACCGCACAACGCTTCTGCGGCTTTACCGAGTGCTTAATCATAGTAAGCTTGACTATGGATGTGAGGCTTATTCATCTGCAACTCCCACTGTTCTCCAGATGTTAGACTGGGTTCATAATGAAGCTCTCAGAATCCTTACTGAGGCTTTCAGGTCTTCACCTGTGGAGCCCCTGTATGCTGAGAGTGGAGAACCACCTCCTTCATTATACCGGGAGTACATGAACCTGATTTACTACACGAGACTATAAAGGCTTCCAGGATCTCCTACATCCATATTGGTTTTTAACCCCCTTGAGGATAGCCGATCCTATGGTAAGGGAATGAGGAATCTTGTGGAAGATCTCACTAAGGTTCTGGCTGTTGGAATTCCCCAATTCCCTCCTTGGACTAATCAAGTTGAGCTGGATTTTGGTCAGAATTGGGAAAGGGAGAGATCCAAAGCAGAAGTCAGAGAGAGATTTCTTCAACACATTTCTAAGTACCAAGGATCAGATGCAATATATACAGATGGTTCGAAATCTGAAAATGGTGTGGGCTTTGCAGCAGTGAGCAGAAGAAAGACTGCATTTGGCAGTCTTTCACTAACAGCCTCGATCTTCTCTGCAGCAGTTAACATGACTAGAGATCTTATGAACTGCTATTGTAATATATTGTGACTCTTATAGTGCGTTGCAAGCAATCAGAGCTTAAACTCATCACATTCAGTAGTGAGGGAGGTTCAACTCTTTGTTGGGTGTCAGCATCAGGAGTTGTCTTTGCGATGACATGGAAGGAACAGTGGAGGCATACCTCTAGAAACAAACTGCGAGGAGATTATAGATGACCTTGGCAGTAAGGTGACCGGCATCTATCCCAACTGAAAAGTAGAAGTTGCATTAACAAGACTAAGAATCGGGCACACAAGACTGACTAATGTGCCGATGATGGCTAAAAGTCAAGCACTTTGTGAGGGATGCCAAGAGCCATTAACGGTCTCACATGTAGTGGAAAGATGTGCAACATTCTCATTCCAAAGATGTATGTACTTGTCTCCCCCATATACAATGAAAAATGTATATGGGGGAGGATTGTGACATAGAGGGTCTTATTAGTTTCCTTAGGAAGACTAATATTTTCAATAAAATTTACTTATGCTTAATATTTATGCAATAATTTTATACACTTAGAGCATAATATATATGCTTTGATTTTTAATATATGTATTGTTATTTGTAAGATATTTATTGATAGATTTTTAATGATTTAAATATTTTAATATTTTTATCTAACAAGCTATTCACCGCTAATGACCTTAGCTTTTTGATTATTTTAAATAATCAATCCAATTCCTGCGTCTCGCTGCTGGGGAGACGCCCAGCAGATGATCTGTTCCGAGAAACAGTCTAGAAACCAGGTGAAGTCCTAACAGGAGCTGCCTGGATGTGAAGGTATGATCCAGATTATGTTTTGGTATCATCCTCCTTATTATGCTGCTACTGCTTTTGCTGGGGGTGATTCAGCAATTTGTTGAATTGTATTATTCAATTCTTTAATCTGATTCATTAATTATTTTAACTGTTTCCTTTACTGTGCAATTTCTTTGTTTCCTATCTGTGCAATAGTTTCTTTAGTTATTTCTGAACGCTATTTAAGGACATCAGGACTATCAAAACCTTCCTCCTTATAATCTCAACATAGATGATTTGGAAGATCTACTTGGGCATTTCTACTCTTGGGAGATTTTGTTCTTAAGAGTAGATGCAGTTTTACTGAACAATGACACTCCCACATATTTCCAAATTCAAACTGGGACATTCTCCAATATCAGTAGGCTCACTTGATTCACTGTTGAACTTCACTTGGCAGGTCATGGAAGACTTGCATAGAAAGCGACCACTGGAGGTGAATGGTATTTTAGCCAATGGAGTGTAGAGATGACGACTTGAACATGCGAACTGGAATCTCTTTAGATCAACTGCAGTATTCCAAGGATCTGTGAGTGATTTCCAGTGTGTTCAAGATGCTGTTAATCACCTCACATCACTTCACCTTGCAGCAGAAGCATCCATTCCCAAAAGTAGTGGGCAGTGCCGTCGACCTCTGGTACTGTGGTGGTCTGATGAATGCCAATAAGCTGTCAGAGCAAGAAAAGCTGCATTAAGGCAGTTGATACGATGCTCCAGCATTGTAACCTTGTTCAGTTACAAAAAGACCTGAGCCAAGGTCAGGCGAGTGCTAAAGGAGGCTAGATGGACATTGTGGAGACAGATGTCTCCTCAATTAACTCTGGGACCCCCTTAGCATGGGTATGGGACAAGGTGTGTAAGATTGCTGGAAAGAGCACATCCATGTCACCACCTGCCTGAAGATAGATGGCATAATCCTCACAGACAAAAAAGGTGTTGCAAATGAGCTAGCTAAATCCATGGCAGAGATCTCTGGAGCATCTTACACTGCCTGATTCTCCACACTTTGGGCAGAACAGGAACAATACCCAGTGTCGTTCTTCAGTGGGACTGCAATAAAACTTCCATACAACATTTTTGTGCAAGGAGATGGACTCTTTGTTTTGCAGCTCTGCCGTAAGACTGTCCCAGGAAGTGATGATATTCCATACTAAATGTTTTCTTCCTTACCAAAGAGCTCCCAGAAATTCCTGTTGGACCTATTCAATAGGATCTATAGGGAGGGCACAGTGCCATCCACATGGAAAGTGGCTATAATCATTTCTGTTCCTAAACCTGGCAAGGATGCTTCCACACCAGGAAATCACAGACCAATTCTCTCTCTTCAGCTGCATCTGCAAGCTGATGGAGAAAATGGTAAACTTCAGGTTGACATGGCTGCTGGAAAAGGAAAATGTGCTGACCCCATATCAATATGGGTTTAGAAAATTGAGATCGACCACAGATGCACTTGTGAGGATGGAAACTGCTATACAGAATTCCTCACACCTTGAAAAGGCTAGTGATACTACTTGGAAGCATGGCATACTCATGAAGCTGTATGACATTGGTTTAAGAGGAGCATTACTTACCTTCATACAAAGCTTCCTTACTAACAGGAAGTTTTGAGTTCAGGTGGGAAACAATTTCTCCAACCTGAATGGTCAGCTGGAAGGGGTCCTACAAGGGAGTGTCTTAAGTGTGACCCTGTTTGCCATTACTATAAATGACATCGTAAAGGTTGTTCCAAGTGCTGTCTCGTGTAATCTGTATGTGGATGACTTTACACTGTACTGCTCAGGAGGAAGCTTACAGGATGTGCAAGGACACATGCAGAATGCAATAAATCAGGTTGTATAGTGGGCAATGTACCATGGTTTCAAATTTTCTCCAAGCAAGACCATGGCTATACATTTCCACAAACGAGGAAAGTTCCATCCTTCCCTCTATTTAGGAGCAAACCCATTGCAATTTGTCCAAGAGATAAAGTACTTGGGTCTAGTTTTTGACTCAAGGCTTACATGGGTGCCTCACATCAAACAGTTAAAAGTGAAGGCTACAAAAGTGCTTAGTATTTTGCATGTTCTTTCCCATCTATCTTCGGGGGCAGACCGCACAACGCTTCTGCGGCTTTACCGAGTGCTTAATCATAGTAAGCTTGACTATGGATGTGAGGCTTATTCATCTGCAACTCCCACTGTTCTCCAGATGTTAGACTGGGTTCATAATGAAGCTCTCAGAATCCTTACTGAGGCTTTCAGGTCTTCACCTGTGGAGCCCCTGTATGCTGAGAGTGGAGAACCACCTCCTTCATTATACCGGGAGTACATGAACCTGATTTACTACACGAGACTATAAAGGCTTCCAGGATCTCCTACATCCATATTGGTTTTTAACCCCCTTGAGGATAGCCGATCCTATGGTAAGGGAATGAGGAATCTTGTGGAAGATCTCACTAAGGTTCTGGCTGTTGGAATTCCCCAATTCCCTCCTTGGACTAATCAAGTTGAGCTGGATTTGGTCAGAATTGGGAAAGGGGAGAGATCCAAAGCAGAAGTCAGAGAGAGATTTCTTCAACACATTTCTAAGTACCAAGGATCAGATGCAATATATACAGATGGTTCGAAATCTGAAAATGGTGTGGGCTTTGCAGCAGTGAGCAGAAGAAAGACTGCATTTGGCAGTCTTTCACTAACAGCCTCGATCTTCTCTGCAGCAGTTAACATGACTAGAGATCTTATGAACTGCTATTGTAATATATTGTGACTCTTATAGTGCGTTGCAAGCAATCAAGAGCTTAAACTCATCACATTCAGTAGTGAGGGAGGTTCAACTCTTTGTTGGGTGTCAGCATCAGGAGTTGTCTTTGCGATGAATGGAAGGAACAGTGGAGGCATACCTCTAGAAACAAACTGCGAGAGATTATAGATGACCTTGGCAGTAAGGTGACCGGCATCTATCCCAACTGAAAAGTAGAAGTTGCATTAACAAGACTAAGAATCGGGCACACAAGACTGACTAATGTGCCGATGATGGCTAAAAGTCAAGCACTTTGTGAGGGATGCCAAGAGCCATTAACGGTCTCACATGTAGTGGAAAGATGTGCAACATTCTCATTCCAAAGATGTATGTACTTGTCTCCCCCATATACAATGAAAAATGTATATGGGGGAGGATTGTGACATAGAGGGTCTTATTAGTTTCCTTAGGAAGACTAATATTTTCAATAAAATTTACTTATGCTTAATATTTATGCAATAATTTTATACACTTAGAGCATAATATATATGCTTTGATTTTTAATATATGTATTGTTATTTGTAAGATATTTATTGATAGATTTTTAATGATTTAAATATTTTAATATTTTTATCTAACAAGCTATTCACCGCTAATGACCTTAGCTTATTTGATTATTTTAAATAATCAATCCAATTCATGCGTCTCGCTGCTGGGGAGACGCCCAGCAGATGATCTGTTCCGAGAAACAGTCTAGAAACCAGGTGAAGTCCTAACAGGAGCTGCCTGGATGTGAAGGTATGATCCAGATTATGTTTTGGTATCATCCTCCTTATTATGCTGCTACTGCTTTTGCTGGGGGTGATTCAGCAATTTGTTGAATTGTATTATTCAATTCTTTAATCTGATTCATTAATTATTTTAACTGTTTCCTTTAACTGTGCAATTTCTTTGTCTTTATCTGCAAGCTCTTGACTGACGCTGTTTGCACTGGGAGTGTTGTTAGTTGCTGCTGAGGCGTAGCATGTATGGGGTTTGCTGGTCAAACCTTCAACTCTCCTCTTGGCTTCATGGTAACTAACATCATGCCTTCTCGTGTATGCTAAAATTTCACCCTCCTTCATGCTGTTGCACTTGGCAAAGCTAGATTGATGGGGACCTCCACAGTTAGCAGACTTGAGTCAAAAAACACAATATGGTTTTTGTTTGCACCTTCCCGTCTTTCTTGGTCATGCATTTCACGTCCACTATGGTTTGGCCCTTTATACTTTCAAGAAATTCACTCTCCTCCATTGTCCTCAAATCCCTGTAAAAGATTACACCTTTACATGTATTGGGTCCAATAGGAATAGTTACTTTAACTTTCAAATCATGAATCCACGTCAGTAATGAAGTCAATAACCTGGGAATTGAATTCCAGTTTTACAAAGAGGCTGCCATCTCGCAATTTACGGACAAAATCGAAATCGCCGTCCACTGGATCATCAAGGACCTTCTTGATGATAAAGGTGTTAATGCTCAAAAGTTATTGATTTTCATTCATGCATTTGACAGTCAAATACCTTGCATTCTCTGGAGGGATTGTAAAAACTCGTCGCTCTCGTTTGTCAGAAGTAGGGGTTCTGCTGTTCAAAGCAGTGGTAGTCTTAGGAGTGTCATGGGTCGTTCCCCCTCCTTGAGAAGGGGTAGCCGGGGAGTCAATCATGCTGGGTTTTGGACCAAGTCGAAACCCAGGGCCTGTGCCCATTGTTCTGAAGGGAACAGATCGCCCTTGACTCTTGTTAATCAACCTAACAGCAATAGCTAAGAGAGAGTATGGCAGTTTCCGTCCTCTACCCCCCCCCCTTCATATTTCCAATAATGAAGCTCTCCTCCATTGTCCGCAAATCCCTGTTAAAGATTACTTCTTTACAGGTATTGGGGCCAAGGGATAGTTACTTTAACTTTCAAATCATGAATCCAGGTCAATAATCAAGTCAATAACCTTGAAGTTGAATTCCAGTTTTACAAGGAGGCTGCCATCTCGCAATTTATGGACAAAATCGAAATCGCCGTCCACTGGACCATCAAGTTCAAAAGTAATTGATTTTCATTCCTCCTCTAGCCCCCCCAGTAGAAGCCTGGTTGCGTTCTCCAGTGCCAAAGAGGGATCGAGTTATGTGGAAGACACTATAGTGTCTTGCACATAGGACTGGTGTATTATCTCTTTGGGGAGTGTTTGTTGAGGGTGTGAGTGCCCACAGGTATGGCTGGGTGCTGATGGTGAAATCAGAGATCAACAGGGGAGCTGGCAGGCTCCCAGTTGGCTAACGACTAGGCAGTCCTTGTGTTGCTGCTAAAGGATCGGGGAATGCTGATCGCGGTTCCGGGTTCTGTGTAAGCGCGCAAGGGAACGAGGGGAGCCCAATGAGTGCGGACATGGCTGTGAACCTGATGTGACCCAACCTAAGAAACTGTGCTGAACTTCAGGTTGTGGGGTCATGCTGCTACAGGTACTCCCCCTCCAGAGTGTGAACAAGATGAGTGAGTGAAATACCATGACGTATCACTCCGGACATCACCATTATAGTAGATGATTGGTTGTGCATCTACTATTTAGGACAGGTGTCAGGGAGTACTGACCTCGGTTCCAGATTCTGCGTCTTAAGTACACTAACGCTGTGTAAGTGCGCAGGGGAATGAAGGGAGCCCAATGTCCAATGGACGCGGACATAGCTGTGGACCTGATGCGACCCAACCTGAGAAACTATGCTGAACTTCAGGTTGCGGGGTCGTGCTGCTACAACAACTCCTTACCGCCGAACTTGCCTAAGCGAAGGATGATAATTTGATGCCCATCCTCCAGGCGAATATGGGAGCCCACAAGGGTACTCTGGTAGGCTTCAGGAAGTCACATGAAGTGACTGTTTGATTGATTATTCAAAATTATCTGCCTCATCAACAGCTAAGGTCATTAGTGACGAATACCTTGTTAGATAGAAATATTAAGATGTTTAAAACTTTAAAGATCTATTAATAAATATCTTGCAAATAACGATAAATAGATTAGAAATCAAAGCATAAATATTATGCTCTAAGTGTATAAAATTTTTGCATAAATATTATGCATAATTAAATTTTATTGGAAATATTAGTCTCCCTAAGGAAACTAATAAGACCCTCTATGTCACAATCCTTCCCCAATACATTTTTCAGTGTATATGGGGGAGACAAGTACATACGTCTTTGGTCTGAGAATGTAGCACCTCGTTCCACTACATGTGTGATCGTTAATGGCTCTTGGCATCCCTCACAAAGTGCTTGACTTTTAGCCATCATTGGCCCATGAGTCAGTCTTGTGTGCCCGATTCTTAGTCTTGTTAATGCAACTTCCACTTTTCGGTTGGAATGAATGCTAGTCACCCAACTGCCAAGGTCATCTCTAACCTCTCGCAGTTTGTTTCTAGAGGTATGCCTCCATTGTTCCTTCCATTTATCGCACAGACAACTCATTATGCTGGGTTTCAGGTCTGCGTGTGGGAGAGGAAAATGAGCATCACAAGATGTAGATGCTTATCCTTTGACTTGCATACTGTACTCAGAGTAGGTGAACGATATAGTTGGGGACACTTTGTTCTAATTTCTCAAACAGGATGGCATGAGATACTTGACCAATTGCTCTAGACATGCCTGAGAAATACGCATACACCTGGGTGTTGCGTTGGATGTCTTC
>NC_051402.1:29137411-29139911 GCF_015228065.2 Penaeus monodon | reverse complement strand
ATGAAGGGAGCCCAATGTCCATGGAACGCGGACATAGCTGTGGACCTGAATGCACCCCACCTGAGAAACTATGCTGAACTTCAGGTTGCGGGTCTTGCTGCTACCCAACTCCTTACCCGCCGAACTTGTCCTAAGCACGGCTGATAATTTGATGCCATCCTCATGCGAATATGGGAGCCCACAACGGGTACTCTGGTTAGGCTTCAGGAATGTCACATGAAGTGACTGTTTGATTGATTATTCAGAAACTTATCTGCTCATCAACAGCTAAGGTCTTAGTGACAATACCTTGTAGATAGAACTATTAAGATGTTTAAAACTTAAAGATCTATTATAAAATCTTGCAATAACGATAAATAGATTAGAAAATCAAAGCATAAATATTATCGCTCTAAGTGTATAAACAGATTTTTGTCATCACTATTCTGCATAATAATTTATTGGAAAAATATTAGTCTCCCTAAGGACTAATAAGAACCCTCTATGTCACAATCCTTCCCAATACATTTTTCAGTGTTTGGGAGACAAGTACATACGTTCTTTGGTCTGAGAATGTAGCACCTCGTTCACTACATGTGTGATCGTTAATGGCTCTTGGCATCCCCTCCAAGTGCTTGACTTTTTAGCCTCATTGGCCATGAGTCTCCTTGTGTGCCTATTCTTAGTCTTGTTAATGCCACTTCACTTTTCTGTTGGAACGAATGCTAGTCCCCAACTGCCAAGGTCACTCTCACCTCTTCGCAGTTTGTTTTCTAGAGGGTATGCCTCCATTGTTCCTTCCATTTTATCGCACAGACAACTCAATTATGCTGGGTTCAGGTCTGCGTGTGGGAGAGGAAAATGAGCAGCACAAGATGTATATGCTTATACTTTGACTTGCATACGGTACTCAGAGTAGGTGAAGATATAGTTGGGGACACTTTGTTCTAATTTCTCAAACAGGATGGGCATGGATACTTGACGCAATTTGCTCTAGACCGCCTGAAATACGCATACACCTTGGTGTTGCGTTGGATGTCTTCGACGTTTGTTTCAACAGGAGTATGGCCCAGTCAGTGCCGTGATTTCGCTTGCATGCAAGGCTGACGTCGCTTGTTCTCTGATTATCGGAATGAGGAAGACAATTTCGCTGATTCTAGAGAACACTATGCAATCGGACGGCCTTACTGCCTTGGGATCACCATATTTTGTGTGCGATATATGTATATGTATGTATAAATATATGTATATATAATCATAGATTTTTATATAAAAATCTGCTTATATTGGATTAATTCACTTTTCAGTAAAGAGAAATGATATGTCTATATATTTATTATAAACATCTTTGCATATTATATAGATACTTAGAACATATAGCGCCCTGTGTTTACAATACTGGTATAAGCACGAGTTTCCATATCTTGTTTAGACACATACAATCATTGCTGAATGCATTAAGGTAAAGGCGTGAATTTATAATGGGAGATCAAAAACTGCCACTGAAATTTTGGATCCACAGGCTTGGTATTGAATCAAGAACAGCCTTTATGATTTAATTCCTTTTCTTGGGTGGGAGGTCATGTGTAATTTAAAGATTATCACTGGTGGTTTATCTGTATTAGTGCATAATGAATTGACGAAGTTAGGGGAATCCCTGTTCAGGAGTCAATCCATGCTTGCGGTGAGGTTTTTCATACATCTGGTAGCGAGGTCCATATCTCTGGGCCCCCTTTTTTGTTCAGACCAAGACGTCACATAGACCAGCTTGGTCTGCAACAGAGGCATGAACTCGATCAACAAGAGCATTTGGAGATGTCGTACTATGCAAAAGGGACCAAGCTGCGTGTCTTCAAGGCCTTGATACTGCCAGTTTTTGCTCTATGGAAGCGAACCTGGACGCTATCTTGTCTTGGAGTCTCGTCTTGATCGCCCTTTTGTAACATTCCCCTTCCGCCGATCATGGGTCAGTTGGCAGGACACACGTGTGCCAACCGACGGTTATACTGCGACTGCATGGGACCTGTTACTTGCCTAATCCTGGGTCGCCATGGTCCACGGGATATGGCACCTAGCTCGTTTTCCCTGTGATGACCCTGCCAATCATGTTGTCTCCTCTGCGAGACAACCCCCTGGTGGAGGCGGCTGTGGTGACGACCCAGGAGGTCCATGGCTTGTGGCGCTCGACGAGACCTGTCGGAGAAATTAGAGTCCTCGTGGCTGGAAGCGAAGGGTGGATGCGGCCATGCGACATCGTCGGCGTTAGCCCCTTGATGATGATTGGATGATGATGTAATAGGAATATATTAATTGTTTATTATCATATTTTTGTGCACAATACGTTACCAATTATAAAATTCTTGAATTTTTGTAGTATACATCCTTACAGCCCATCACATCGTCAGTAATGAGGCAGTTGCGTCTTATTCTCCTTGACTGCGTATTCATCATCAGTATTAAAAAAAAAAAAAAAAACAAAAAAAAGTCTTGACATTAGCCATCTTTATAAAATATTGATAGT
>NC_051402.1:29114911-29127411 GCF_015228065.2 Penaeus monodon | reverse complement strand
CGATGGAGGATCCTCCAGAACTGCAGAGTTTACCGGAGTGCCGAGATCTGTGGCAATGACCATAGGCTGGTTGTGGCCACCCTATGGCCCACTGCAAAACTCCTCGTCCCTAAGGGAGGGGGAGTGTGCCCGTGGGTTCACCATGGCAGTCTCTGACTGACTCACAGAACTTGACAACCTGATGGACCCAGTTGCTCCGTAGGAGTACTTCAAGTGTGAAACATTCAAAGCAGCCCAGAAGTCCATTGGCGTACTCCCAAGGGCAAGGCAGAAATCCATCTCCCTGGAGACATTGGAGGCCACTGAAGCATGTCGCATGGCTCAGCTGAATGGCAATCAGGTCTTGCGTTGCTTTTTGGTGTGTAGGGCTCGCACACTGCTGAGAAGGGACAAGGAACATCAGGAATCTTGCTGAGAAGTTTAAGGCCATTTCTTGGTAATCAACCTTCGCCCTGCCTACCAAGCCCTGAGAAAGCTTAACTCTATGCCCTCCTCGCAGATGGCTGCAATCCGATCAGCAACTACCGTGGCATTACACTGCTCAGCATACTAGACAAAGTTTTCACCCCCATTCTTCTGAAACAGATCCGCGCCCGAATACTAGTGCTTCAAGTAATTGTGGAACGCCGTTGTGAGTTTGGACGTGGGTTGCTTGCAGCCTACATCGACCTCAAGAAAGCGTTTGACTTGGTGCAACGTGAATCGCTATGGGAGATCCTGAGACTCAGGGGAATTCCGACGCAGATTGTTAGCTTAATAGCAAACCTTTATACCAGTACTGAAAGTGCTGTAAAGTGTGGTGGGGGTCTGTCAAACTTCTTCCCTGTTAATTCAGGGTTGAGGCAAGGCTGCGTCCCTTGCACCAACCTTTTCAACACCTGTAAAAAAAAAAAAAAATTATGACTGGATAATGGGTAGAGCTACTAAAGCCTAAGTCAGTGTGGATCCACACTGAGCAATATCAAGTTCATCCTCAGAACTTGAACTTTGTCGGATGATGTTGCTATCCTATCTGAGTCCCTGGAGTCACTGGTGGTGGCTCTTGATGCATTTACCAAGATTCAGGACTTTGGGGACCTGTTAGGGGAACCCATCCTTGCTTGCGGCGAGGACGTTGAAGTTACAGAGTTTTAGTGTAGTCCATAGTCATTGTCCGTATTTGTCCTGGCCAACAGAAGCATGAACCTCGATCCACAAGAGCATTTGGAGATGACGGTACCTATGCAGAAGGACCAAGTTACGTGTCTTCAAGGCCTTGATACTGCCAGTTTTGCTCTATGGAAGTGAAACCTGGATGCTATCCACTGCCTTGGAGGTACAGTTGGCAGGACCACGTGTCCAACCGACGGTTTTACCATGATGGGACCTGTTACTTTCATAATCCGGGATTGCCAACTCAGGCTATATGGGCACCTAGCTCGTTTCCCTGTGAATGACCCTGCCCATCAGGTTGTCTCTCTGCGAGACAACCCTGGGTGAAGGAGGCCTGTGGGACGACCCAGGAGATCATGGCTTGGGCAGCTCGACGAGACCTGTCGCGAGGAATTAGAGATGCGCCGAGGGCCTGCCTAGAGACTCGCCATGAGGGACCCTCGTGGATGGAAGCGAAAAGTGGATGCGGCCATGCGCCCCCCTCGGCGTTAGCCCCTTGAAGATGATGATGATGAATCCAGAATGCTCTGGCTCTGGTGCCTCTGCAGGTGGTCTTTTATACATCTCATAAGGATGTGAGCGAGAACCTTGCCAGGTATACTGAGTAGTGTAATGCCTCGGCGATTGCTGCATTCCCACTGATTACCTTTCCCCTTCCAAAGGGGGATGACCACAAACCTCAGCAGATAGGTGAGTCTTGCAAAGGAATCTCGATACCACCTGCATCCAAAGTTCAGCTTTCTCAGTGCTTGGTAGGAAATGGCTTTAGACCTCCTCTGCAAGATTCCTTATAAACTGTTCCATGTCCCTTTCAAAAGTGACCTAATCCTGCACACCAGGGAACAATGCAAGTCGAGATCCCCTGACAGTCAAGATGCACGACAAGCATCTGTGGCTTCCATTGTCTTCTGCAGGATGAAATTCTTGCACTTGGGTATTCACCAATCGATTTTTTTTGGGTGCATTGAGTATTTCATGCTTGAAGGTGTCTCATATAAGAACAGGGTCCTGCGAACAGAGTGCTGCAAAACGACCAGTGAGAGGCTATTCTCACTGCTAGCATCAGCCCCTGAGCCATGAGGACCAACAGACATCTCATAGCCAGCTCGGTTGAAGCCAGATACCGCATTGAAGTCCCCCAGAACAATATGAATATCTTTCAAGGACAGCTGCAAGTTTAGCATAAAACATCTCTTTTACTTCAACCATTACATGCTCATCGACTGGAGTGAGCTCTACTACCGAGGGTTGAAGCCTGCTGGAGATGGCTATGGCTACTCCCTGGAGATGGTGGTCATCACTGCAGCCCGACCAGTAATAAGTGTAGCCACCCACACTAATAGTGCTGCTGCCAGGTCTTCTCACCCCCGAGAGAGCAGCCATCTTAACTCTCAGTTGCTTTAGCTCCCTCGACAGTAGTGGTATCCGATCGTCCTGTCGCAAAGAACGGACATTCCAAGGTCCAACCCTGACAGGCTGTCTGAGGTTTAACCTTGGGCAGTCACTCTGGGTGGACGTCACCTCTGCCACCCCCGCCAATGCTGCCCCATATAGTGAGGGTTGGCTAGCTGCAGGTCTCATAATCCACCTACGGGGGTCCTGTGGGTTTTGCCCCAAATGCCTCACGCCAGGGCCAGGATACTCAAAACCTGTCCATTACAAGGTCGAGGACGTTGTAACCACCTTACTCACATCGTACCTTCCGATCTCCTTACTATATTGTAAACCACCCATACAAAAAAGAGAGAGAGAAAAAAAAAGAGAGAGAAAAATATATATATATATATTTATATATATAAATATATATATTAGGTACACTGTAAGGCTAAAGTTAATTCCATTTACTACCAAGAAGGGGCAGACCGGTAGTCGATTGACCAATCAGCATCAGCCTGCTAGACAAAACAACCAATGGAAAGCCATGGCTGTTTTATTGCCACTCCTCCAACAGTCACCAACACCATGGAAGACTCAGCGACTGTCTCCCCGCCGAGTAATATTACTGGAGATTTAACCAAGCGTGGTAAAATATACGGACTATGATTAATTTTCCTGAATTATTCTACTTTCCATAATACAAACTCTATACACAAAGATAAAATGATAATACTAACTAGCAATCGTTATCAGGCAAAATTTTTTTTTATATACATTATTATTTCTTATATTTCTAACTTTGTGTTTATGATCTCTCAAATTTGACTTATTGTTATATACATTTCTTTCTGAAGCATCGTGCAAAATATAATTTCATGCAAAAATTTATTATTGTAAACATGTATTTTAAAGTTACTGATCATCAGAATAATAATTCTAGAAAACATAATTTAATTGGATATTTGGTATCCAAAAAGGTTATAATAAAACAAATCTAAGAAACTAAAGGTTCCCGATAATATTGTCTTTCACGCTGCAATGCTCAGTCATGAAAATAAGGAGCCACCAAAACGTTGTTTGACGTCTGTCAACTCAATTTACGTTCAATTCATATTTGATTCGAGATAACAATAAAGTATGGAAATTGAAATTGACTAGTATCAAAAATGTGTGTGTGTGTGTGTGTGAGTGTGTGGTGGGGGGTGTGTGTGTGGTGGGGGGGGGGGTGTGTGTGTGTGTGGTGTGTTTGGTGTGTGTGTGTGGTGTTGGGTGGTGAATATATGTATAAATTGTATATATGGTATATATATGGTACGCACACATATATATATACTATATATATATATAGTATATATATATATATATATATATATATATATATATATATATATATGTCACACCGACTCAAAAGTTGCTGATCGAACGAATAACTTCGGTTTTACCTGTACCTACTATCGTAACGTCGGAGCGGAGATCTTAGGTGATTTATGCAACCCCGGTTTATATCGGGCATCCCTGTGCACTGTGATATGGGGAAGATCCTACGCTATACTCAAATTAATAAATTTATATAAAATCGCGTTAAAGCTCCATTCTAGCGCTGACAGAACGTGTCACCACTGAGCAATGTACTGATGCTACGGTTATCCCAAATTTAACTGTAAAAACAAGCGGTTATCTCTTGGCCCTTTCCACGTCCCAACTGACTGGAAGGGAAAGAGAAAGTGCAGTCAGGTTGGGACGAGGGGAGGAACAAGATAAAAGGAAATGATGACCATAATAACAACAATCACGAACGCTTTAAATTCGTTGTAGTTGAAACAATATAAATCTCTAATAAGGAGAGAAATTAATTTACCGGTCCAGCCAGCCAGCCCTGAGGGCGAAGGCTGGACAGACCTTATCACGTCGAGCGCTGGACACCAACTGAGTAAGACTGGGTCATCCTCGGGCACAAGCAGTGAGCGTCCACCGGATGCGTGGCGTCGGATACTAGCTGCAGGAAGTGTAGGGGCAGCTGAGGGGGGAGCGAGGTGAGGTCATCGGTTCCGTCTATTAATGACCCTCCATAGTGTGTATAAATGGACACACACGCACACACACACATATATATATATATATATATATTATATTAATTATATATATATATATATATATATGTATTATATATTATATATATATATATATAATAATTATAGTATATATATATATTCATATATATATATATACATACATATAAATATTTTCATATATATGTATATATACATATATTAACACACACACACACACACACATACACATCTATATGTGATGTGTACACACAAATACATCTTTGCATATATGTATCAGTGTGGAGGGTCAGACGGAACCGGTGACCTCACCTCGCTCCCCCCTCAGCCGCCCCTACACTTCCTGCAGCTAGTACCCGACGCCACGCATCCGGTGGACGCTCACTGCTCGAGGATGACCCAGTCTTACTCATTTCGTGTCCAGCGCTCGACGTGATAAGGTCAGTCCAGCCTTCGCCCTCAGGGCTGGCTGGCCGGACCCCGCGCTTTCCGCTTACCCCAAGACATCGTCTCGTGCGTTCCCTTACTTTGTTGTAGTCTTCATAATAAAGAGTCAAGCTGTTATAACCACTATCACTGCCAACCAGTCATAACCATTGTACTAGAGTTCATAGACTTTTACAATCTGTATATATATATATATTATATATATATATATATATAAATATATATATATATATATATATATATATATATATAAGATATATACATTTATATATATAATATATATATATAATATACATATACATATATATATATATATATATATATATATTATATATATATATATTATATAATATATATATATATATATATAAACACACACATATACATGCATTGTTATATTTTGTTTTGTTATATTTTGCTAATACTTAGTGAAACGTACTTTCTAACAAAACATTTCACACTTGAATTCCATCTTTCAGGCTATAAATCAGTGTTTTGTAAAAGAAAGTTTCTGCTGTTATCACTTTCTTTTGCTGAATGATCTTATCCTTACTTCATCTACTCGACCTCAGCAAAAGCAATTCAGTAATGATTTTACATGGGTCTGCATATATACTAACGGTATTTACAAATAAGTCAATTGGAAAGTCTTATTTTAATCATATGATCTCCGATTTATAAATTTGAATTTATAGTATCAATATATACAAGCTGAATAATTTGCCACAGTCGCCAGAATTACCCTCCACCCTCTTAAAAAAAAAAAAAAAAAAAAAAAAAAGACCCTGCGCAGAATGTAAATAACGAGCATTAGCCAGCAATCAGCAACGCGCGAGGCACCATTTATCTTTTATTACGTGCATGATATTTACAGGTTACGCATTTCAAATCATTGGGCTATTTTGTGTGTTTAATTAAATATTAATCATATTAATCGCTTTATTGTATTATGATGTCAAAATCAACTTTTTTATTTATCATATGCTATTGATTTTTTGTTTCGTTTCCATGAAAGGAATCATAATTCAAGAGTTTTCCATACGATTAATCTGCGTAATAGGGGGTTATCCTTTTTGGGCTTGATATTGATAATGAAGATTCTATCCGAAATCAAAAAAGGTCATCTAAGCATGGAGCAATTAATAAATGATTTTGCTTTAGCACGGCAGCGTAGTAGCAGCAGGATGGGCGGACGGCACGGTGGTGGTATATGACACTCGGGCAGTCTCGCCCCTTATGATCTCGTCCAGCACAATGGGTGGAAAGCATCTGCTCCCTGTCTCTCAGGTCAGAATACATAGCATGGAAAGAAGGACTATCATTCAAGAAAAATGAAATTCCTCTTCTTCTATATAAACTGCAGTGGCACAGCGGTTTCAATACCTATACGGTACAATCATCTCGATAATTGACTTAATTAAATGAAAGTTAAGAGACATTTATTTTCAGGTACGGTGGGTATATACAGAACCCGGTGAAGACCTGTGCTTGTATTCTGTGTCCCTGGATGGCCGAGTTACTCAGTGGCATCTTCATGCTTCCGATCTCGTCCATACCGACATACTTAATTTCACTACTGTTGACCAGCTCAACAAGCCGCCACCTGCCTTTGATAAGGTGCACCTTGAAGGTATTTCATTTCAAGGAATTAACATTTAAGATAAGAAAGACACTGCATGTCTTTTCTTGGATACACACACTCACACACACACACACACAGATATATATATATATATATATATATATATATATATATATATATATATATATATATATATATATATATATATATATATTCGAGAAAATGATTACCTAAAAAAGGTAACACCGGCACTCTTCCGTGGAAAGGAACTGGGGACCCTACCACGTACTTACTCCAATAGCATCACAACATGAAAACCTACAATTAAGTAATCATTCTGTGACCACGCCTCAGACATGAACCTACCGAAAAAAACCAAAAAAAAAAAAATATATATATATATATATATATATATACATATATATCTATAGAGTATATATATATATATATTATTTAAAATATATATATATATATTATAATATATATAGATATATAATATATATATATATACTATTATATGCATTTTAATGCATATAAATATCATATACATACAAACATATATATAAGCAATATTATATATATATATATATATATATATATAAAAGATAGATAGAGTGTATATCTCTCTCTTTCGCACTCTCTCTCTCTCTCATCTCTCTCTCACGTCTCTCTCTCTCCTCATCTCTCATCTCTCTCTTCTCTATTATCTATATATATATATATATATATATATATATATATATATATATATATATATATATATATATATATTCCCACACACACACACCCACACACACACACACACACACACACACAACACACACACATATATATATATCTATATATATATTATATATATTATATATTTATATATATAGATAATATATATATATATATATATATTTATATATATTGATAATATAATATATAGTATATAGATATATATATATATTATATATATAGATATATGTATATATATATCTATATATATATATATATATATTATATAGATTCATATATATATATATTATCTAATATATATATATTTGTGTGTGTGTGTGTGTGTGGTGTGTGTGTGTGTGTGTGTGTGTGTGTGTGTGTGTGTGTGTGTGTGTGTGTAATAAATGTATATATATTCTATATAATATATATATATTATATAATATAATCTATATAAGATATATATATGATACATACTATCTATATATATATATATATATATAATACTATATATATTATATATATGATTTATTTATGAATAGAAAACCTCTCCCGTGCTAACAATGGAAGAAAAACCCACAATACCAAAAACTAGATTTATTGAAGTGAGACTACAGTTTTCGAAATGCCACCTGGATTTTTCCATCTTCAGGTCCTGAGAGGAAAGGGGGGGAGGTAAAAAGAGAGAGGAGAGGCAACAACGGTAACCCGGGTCAGGTGAGGACAGACGAACGGAACCAGGGAGGTCACGTTAGGTCGGAGGATCAGGCGGAATATTGCGCCGGGTGGCCGGCATGCAGGAGAAGGCTGAGATATGGGAAGGAAGGCAGACTATTCAGCAGGAGAAAAGCCTCTGTTCAAGTTGAAATTATGCAGCAGCTTATAAGGGAAGATTCCACCAGTCTGCGGAGTGGACATCGGCGGAAGGAAAGACAATCCGCGCTGCTGACCAGTCCATCGATGGCCAGTTCCCGCACTGATGGCAAAGAGAGCGTTTATTGGTTGTGTCCCCCGGAACAGCAAAGTTAAGGTTTTATTTTAACTTTAATACCTGGTAGATTTTATATTTTGTATTTGTCATAAACTATGGTGGAATAGAGTGGATATTCCTAAGACATTAAAAGAAACTATGTACATTTAAAACAAAATGCTTATTTAAAAATAAATACTATAACACGAAATATAAAACTGTCCACGTTTAAAATAGACTCATGAATAAAAGCAAGGTATCCAGCCTAACTTTGATTTCTCATTCCTAAAATCTCTCACCTTGTACTTATCTGAGCGCCGGAGCTTGTGTGGGCGGATTCCAGCGGGTTCCTTGGTTTTTACAATACAACCCGTTTTCAGAACAAGCTGGGTCCAGAGCGGGCGCTTCTTATAAACTATGGTGACGGCGAATCCCCCCTGTTTGAGCTAGTGTTTGGTTTTTACATGTGGTGTTAGGATTTTAGTATTTCAACATGGGAATGCGCGTGGAATACTTTAAATACTGCTCTGATGTCCAATTAGACTGGATTTCTGTACTTAAATCGTGAACATTGCAACATAATGACTAAATTTACGATAAAGTAAAGAGGTTCCGACATCTCTTCTCTTTAAGTTCGCGGCACAAATCATCCTTATTATATCGTGGGCGCCAAAACGTTCAGATGCCGCTCGATGTTATCCTCCTGACTGTATAGCTGCAACCCAGGTCACTACAGTAGCACGAGCATTAGTGGTAGTACGAGCAATCGACAATAGTGGTAGTTGTAGCCATAGCATTAGTGGAGCACGAGCAATTTGCAATAGTGGTAGTAACACGAGCATAGCAATAAAATAGTGGGTAAAGCGTTGAGCAATAGAAGTGGATGATAGCACGAGAGTAGGCGCAAAGCATGTGTAGAATAAAGAATAGAAACAAGATAGAAACACTCGGGAACAAGGGTAAAAATACCGAACATGAAAAAAGTAGATAAAATACCGATAACGCAGTATAAAGATCCGTAAAAAAAATCATAAAAGTATGATGAAACGTATAGGTAAAAATATGGTAAACAAGTAGTAAAAAGATCAGTAAAAAAGTATGGTAAAGTAAGAGTAAAAGTCAGTAAAAAGATTTCATTAAAAGAGATCCTAAAAAGAGTAGTAAAAGGGATAGTAAAAAAAGAGATCAGTAAAAAGAGATCAGTAAAATGAGACAATAAAAGAGAATAGTAAAAAATAAAACCATAAACAAAAGGCAACACTCAGCAGTAAAGTCTGGAATATGTTTACTTTATACATATAACACACTTAAAAGAATAAGAATGATCTAAAACAAAAGGAAAAAAACTAGTACTTGAGGTGAGTATCACCTGGTTTTTACATTTACGGTTCTTCAACTTCTCTATGTAAAGATTATTTCAGTTGCCTTCATTTATATTAGCTAACACGTCCAGCACTGTCCAAACCTAGGCAAAGCAACAAAGCCAGTACACCTTACGTGTAGTTTTGCAGAGAGAGAGGTTCTTAAAATGATTAATTCCACATAAAATTTTTTCAATCATCAAGGAAAAGCTATAACACACTGAGTAAAAGAGTTTTTTTATGAATAAAATAAAAAAACAACTAAAATCATGAAAACAGTAAAAGTAGATCTGTGAATTTTATCACATTCATTAATAAATGAGATATAAATAAGTCATAAGTAGAAGAGTAACACATTAATTAAAGAAATTATTAAAAACGGTGAATATCAAAAATGCAGTGTCAGCCGGACTGAGATATCGAATTATAAAAATCATCCACAGTAAAACATGACATTTCAAGCAACAAAACGAATTAAAAAACAAATTACATACAAGAAAAATAGAACAGAAACAATAAAACTTACAATACAATTAATAGAAAAAACGAAAAATAAAAGAAAAACGGGATGGAGGTTACTACGGGAATCACGCGCAAGGTGGAAACAGGTGTGTATGTGGAGTTATAACTGGAGTGCCACGCACCCTCTTGTGAATGGTACATTCCACATATATATGTATGTAATAATATATACATATAATTATATTATAATATATGCATAATATATGCATACAGACATATATATATATATTTTTTTTTTTCAGTGGCCCTGTCCACAAGGACTTGGCGATCATGATTTCCATATTTTCTTGCAGTTTGAGGCGGTGGTTTGCCGTTTGCGTTGCATATATATTATATATATATATATATATATATATATATATAATATATATATATATATATATATATAGAACCTATATAATAATATATAGTATATAGATATATATATATATATATATATAGTATATATATAATTGTACACACACACACACACACAACACACACCACAGAAACACACACACACACACACACACACATCAACAACACACACAAACACAACACACACATATATATATGGTATATATATATAATATATATATATATATATATATATAATACTATAATTATATGTGTGTGTGTGTGTGTGTGTGTGTGTGTGTGTGTGTGTGTGTGGTGTGGTGTGGTGGGTACAATTATATATACTATACTATATATATAGTTTATATATATATTATATATATATTATATATATAATATATATTATTATATATATATATATATATTATATATAATATTATGCACAACCACACCCCACACACACGACACACACACACACACACACACACACACTACACACACCACACACACACATCCTCTCCACAGTGTGGTGCATCGGCTATTGCGGAGCAAGGTTGTTGCTCTGACCAAGGTGATCAAGCCTCCTTGCCAGCTGCTCGAACATCATGAAGACATGATACCCTGAGAAACAAAGCAGTCCCACTCTATTAATTTCTCCTGGACAGACAGTGTCATTGTTTCCTTGATCACACTATTGCGTGGAGGATTGCATTCTTTTATTAAAGTCATAAAGGTTCACTGTGTATGCTAAATTGTGTTGCCATGATGTTATTGGTGATAGTTACATCAGAAACGTCTTTTGTATTCCGGATTCAGAGTCTGTTATATCAGAGTCTTACAACTCTAATTGTGAAGTTCTCGCTGGTTGAGGGATCGTCATCTGTTTTGGGCTGTTGTCAGGCTATCCTGGGTCCTCTGGAGGTGAGAGCCTTTTGGTAGCTCTAACTTTTGTGATTTGGCATTATCTCACTTCAGGTTTTAATCTTGTATCTTTTCTCTTTGCTGAGTTTACCTGGGTAAGCAGCTTTTCTGACACTGCTGCAAAGATTCAGCCTGTTCAGGCTCTCCCCTATGAATGCGTGGTCTGGGGTTGGAGTGGGGATGGGTCTCATCTTGGGATGGGGTAAGATTGCTTTGGCTCTGTTTCAAGCTTCCTCCCTTTCAGGATAGCGACAGTCTGGGTCATTGCCGTTCATGCGACGTGCTTGCTTATCCGCCTGGGGACAAGAACAAAGTCTGGTCACTTTTTAGCAACCTTTTGTCCGCTGAGGGCCGCCTCTTTCCTGGCAAGCAAACCAGACTCCAGGCACAATGAGGACATTTGGCTGTTGTGATCCCCTTTATCCTTTTCCTGTATGCTTTTCAGCACACCTCGGTGTTGTGTGCCTTGCTACAGACAACCAAATTTATGCTTGGCCTTGCAGCTAGCCTGGTGGTGTTCCCAGATTTTTGGCATTTAAAGCACAAAGTGGCTCAGGCAATATCAGTTTCTTGAGGCTGAAGTGCCCTGATTAACCCAGATCGTGTAGTGATTGGGGCTCTTTCTGGGTCACCAGACTTTTCCCTGGTTGGGCTCTTCCCTTCGACATTCTGGAACCCAATTTGACAACAGGATTTTTCTCTGCATCTCCCAATGCTCTTTACTATTGGTGGTTTTTTTTGGCTATTGTGAATACTTCAGGTTTTAGAGGGAACCTTGAACTGTGGGAAACCCTAAGGGGTCCAGACTATCCCTCAGAGTCGTTTTGGACCAACCTTTCGGCTTTCAAGTTTCGGGCTGCGAGAACAGCAAGCTGTTTCGGCTAGTTTTGGCTTGTGCTCCCATCTCGGCCAGGGGGACGTCTGAGGGTAACTCAGAGGTCTCCCTGATTGGGTGCTGACCTGTTTCTGGCTGATGTTCGAGTCCATTTTAGCAGCAGTCTGACAGAGTCAACCTTATGCTTTGGATTGTCTCTTGCCACTAG
>NC_051402.1:29099911-29102411 GCF_015228065.2 Penaeus monodon | reverse complement strand
CCCTTTCCCCTTCCAGAGAGGGATGACCACGCCCCTCAGCAGGTCAGGGGAATAGTACCAGACTGCCAAATGGCAGTCAGGACTGTATACAAGCCCTGAGCCATAGGTTCACCCCCAGCCTTTAGCAGTTCAGCAGGGATATCACATATGCCTGCAGTTTTCCCCAGCTTTCCCACCTTCAGCTTGGAAATCGCCATCCTAACCTCAGTTAGGGTAGGAGGTTCCCTGCTGATGGGTGGGTCCGGCACAGGCACTGTGACATCGCTTACATCCAAGCTAATTGTTGGAGGGTCCTACCTGGTACAACTGCTCAGAATACTCAGCCCAACGTTCACGAACCCCAACATGATCTGAGATGATCCGTCCATCCGCTGATCGGATTGCAGTCATCTGTGAGGAGGGCTTAGAGTTCAGCTATCTCTGGGCTTGGTAGGCAGGGCGAAGGTCGTTTACCAAGAAATGGCCTTCAACCTCCTCAGCAAGATTCTTGATGAACTGTTCCTTGTCCCTTCTCAGCAGTGTCCGAGCCCTACGCACCATGGAGCGACGCAAGACTTGATTACCATTCAGCCGAGCCATGCGACACGCTTCAGTGGCCTCTAATGTCTCCAGGGAGATGGAATTCTGCCTTGCCCTCGGGCGTACGCCAATGGACTCCCTGAGCTACTTCGAGTGCTACCCGCATGAAGAGCTCCTACAGAGCAACATGTATATATACACATATGTATAAATATATATATGTGTATATATACATATACATATACACATATATGTGTATATATATGAATATATATATATATATATATATATATATATATATATATATATATGTGGTGTGTGTGTGTGTGTGTGTGTGTGTGTGTGTGTGTGTGTGTGTGTGTGTGTGTGTGTGGTGTGTGTGTGTATATATATATATACATAATTATATATATAATATATATATATATATATATATATAATATATATATGTATATGTATTTAATTGTATATATAAAATAAATGAATAAATAAAATATATATATATATATATAATATATATTAATTATATATATATATATATATATATATGTATATATATATATATATATATATATATATATATATATATATATATATATTATATATATCTATATATATATATAATATTTGTGTGTGTGTGTGTGCGTGTGTATACATATATATATATATATATATATATATATATATATATATATATATATATATATATCTATATATGTGTGTGTGTCTGTGTGTGTGTGTGTGTGGTGTGTTTTGGTGTGTGTGTGTGTGTGTGTGTGTGTGTTTGTGTGTGTGTTTGTGTGTGTGTGTGTGTGTGTGTGTGGTGTGTGTGGTGTGTGTGTGTGTGTGTGTGTGTGTGTGTGTGTGTGTGTGTGTGTGTGTGTGTGTGTGTGTGTGTGTATGTATATATCAGGGTTCATTTTAAGAATCAGAGTGGTCAGGTCAACGGAAACACACCAGAGGAAACATTTCACAGGATTTACTTACAAGGGCACTAAAATACACTAGACAAAAAACAGGCTATTTCCAAAACAGATAGTAGAGGATCCAGCGGAGCAGGCGAGGTTACACGGCGGAAGGAAGCACAGAAGTCAAAGTCACGGGACATCTGATGAATTTGTTGTTGAGATTTGTGAAGATCTAGCTTCGCCGGGCCCTTTCCCTATATATGACCTGTGTCGCCCATTTATGGCCGTCTCATTTTATTCTCTGACATTCTATGCTTAGCGTGGGCGGGATTGCCAGCAGGCGTTCTTGCCGCCCGGCGGTTGTTGTGTGCGGTCCCTGTCTCAGAAATTGTGTATGCTCACAACTCTGTAAGTAATGTACCAGCGTGACGTTCGGCTCGCCATGATGCAAGCAACACCTGTCTGCAATGTCAATTGTCTCTATGATCTACCATGCACAAATGGTAACCTAGTCTAATTATTTGAAGAATGACCTCGGTACCTCTACTGATTGCTTAGAGAGTGCCAGTGGCTCATAGCCTGTGAGGAGGATAGAGGATCTCGTTTTCCCTCTGTGAAACTCCGGGAGGAAGGCACGAGCTGTGGCATTACACAGATTTTTCGGCTAGGTTTTTATGATCATTGGATTTGGGGTTATACCCCTGCCAATGTCAGCTAGTCTGTTAGCAAGCTCATTCTTTCTGATACCTATGTGGCTGATGATTTTTTTGCCTGGTGCTCCTTTTAAGTGTCGTGTCGATGTAAAGGCCCGACACCCTCGTTCCCATGAGGCAACTCGTGGTCCTGCTACTGGAACCTCCTCTTTGAGGTGCAGGACCAGAGCTTCCTCTCTGAAATGATGCAGCCTTTGGGTGGCTGTTTCACTGGAGAGGGAGGAAAAAAGGGTCCCAAACTTTGATGCCTATCATGCAGGTGGAAGGGCATCCCCTCTGGTCTCTCCCCTGGTGTTCACACCTACCCACGTGTTTGCCGTGCGTGGCATCCCTGTGCGCTGTGGAGACTGGGGTCCTGGA
>NC_051402.1:29072443-29087311 GCF_015228065.2 Penaeus monodon | reverse complement strand
AAAAATATATTATATTTAAAATTTTATTATATATTATATATATAATATATATGTATTATATATAATATTTTAGATATATATATAAAATATATATGATATATATGTATAAAAGAATAATATTATATAATAAATATTATATAAAATATATATAATATAATATATATATAATACATATATACACACATTTGTATAGATACATATATACATATTCATATATATATGCACCACACACACACACACACACACACACACCACACAACACACACACACACACATATATATATATATATATATATATATATATTATAAAATATATTTTATATATATATTTATAATTATATATATATAATATATATATTATATATATATATATATATATATATATATATATATATATATATATATAAAATATTTTGTGTGTGTGTGTTGTGGGGCGTGTGTATATATGTATATTTATATAAAATTACATATAAAACACTCAAACAACATCCATACACACACACACACACTTATATATATATAATATATATATATTATATTAATATATATATATATATATATATATATATATATACATACACACACACACACATATGTATGTGTGTGTATAAGCACACACACACAAACACACACACACACACACCACCCGTGGTGTGTAGGTGCTTCATGCTCAGAGTGGTGTGAACCGGTGGTAGCATAGATAAGTTAATGCTATGCATGCCTTCTTGCATGCATTTTGCCATCACTCGCTAGCCTTCTGCGAAAAGAGAGCAGCTGTGTGTTAGTCTCTCATGGCTTCTCCCCCATCAAGACTTTTTCCGTGCCTCCTCGTATCCACCCATAGAAACTAGTTACCTTGCGGTCCCAGGATGAATTGTGGTGGCTCTTGGATCAACAGGAGGCCCTAAAGTTACGGAATGATGGTGCACCGGCGTGTGGATACGCCCTGGCTTCGTACTAACTCGTGTTCCCTTGCCCCCAGGGGAGGCGGGTCTTGCTAGTCCGCCTTCCTGAAAGAAACCCATCTAGCAGTAAAGCACAAAGATAGTGGAGCTGGAGGGTGTAAGCAAGTAAGGCACACTGTGGGTCCACGGGTTGGCGACCTTGGGACTCTGGGGGTTTGGAATGGGGTTCCCCACCCCATCTGTGTCCGGTTGCCGCCAACACAGGTGGATGTGGGACCTCAGCCAGCCAGCCCTAGATATATGGGGCAACGTTGGTGTGGGTGGCATCCGAAGCTAAACATAAGGGCTGTTTAGAGGTGGGGCTTGGAACGTCCACTCTTTGGCAGCAGGATGATTTCCTGCCACTACTTTTGAGAGAAACTGAAGCGGATGAGAGTTGAGGTCGCTGCTCTCTCAGAGATAGAAGACCTGGTAGCGACACAATCAGCAGCTACTCTATTATAGTTGGGCCAAAGTGTGGTCACCATCTCCAGGGAATGGCAATAACCATCTTCAGCCCTCGGTAGTAGAGGTCACTTCATTGATGAGCTTACATTTGGCTCCTACTGGTGTTTTTTAAACTTGACATTAAAGATATGTTTTCTCCAAACTTGCATCTGTGCCGACAGTTGTCTTCGGCAAGATATTTGCATTGTTCTAGGTTACTTCAATGAGGTATCTGGCTGCAACTGAGCTGGCTATGAGACCTGCATCATTGGACTTGACATAGTGATACGGGTAATATGGCCAAGGAGATTAACCACATCCTCGTTACTACTTGTTGGAAGATCCTAAAGAACTGCAGGGTACATTGCAGTGCTGAGTTCTGTGTACTGATCATAGATTATTGTGGCTATGTGCTCATTCTCTGGTGCACAGACTAGGTCACAGCTGAGAAGGGATAGGGAACAGTTTATCGGGAATCCTGCAGAGAGGTCGAAGGCCATTTCGTAGTAAATGACCTTCGTCCTGCTTACCAAGCCATGAGAAAGCTGAACTTCAAGCCCTCCTCGCAGGCGACTGCAGTCCGATCAGTAATATATAGCATCTTAGCTCCTGTTAGTGTGCAGAAGCATTGGGCTGAGAATTTTGAGCAATTGTATTAGGTTCTCCACCAGCAATCTACTGGTAGTGTCGAGTTTCCTTTGCTGGGCCCACCCATGAGCAAAGATCCCCCCTCCCTAACTGAAGTTAGGGGGCAATCTCCAAGCTGAAGAGTGATAAAGCAGTGAGTATCTCTGGCATACCAGCCGAACTGTTAAAGGTTGAGGGGCTTGCATGCTGCCCTGTCTGTCTTAAGCAAACTGGTACCATTTCCCCTGACCTGCTGAGGGGTGTGGTCATCCCTCTCTGAAAGGGGAAAAGAAGATCAATGGGACTGCAGCAATCCCCGAGTATTACACTGCAGGTAAGGTAAGGGTTTCTCGCTCACATCTTTCCGAGACATATCAGAGACCACCTGCTGAGGCACCAGAGGCTGGAGCAATCTGGATTCACTTCTGGTAAGTCTATAATAGACAGTATTCTGGCGGTTTGAGTCACTGCAGAGCGATGCCGTGAGTTAAGGTGTGGGCTACTTGCAGTTTACATCGACCTCAAGAAGGCGTTTGATACAGTACATTGCAAATCACTCTTGGAGATCCTGAGACTAAGAGGAATTCTAACAAGGAATATTGGATTAATAACAAACCTGTATAGTGGTACTGTAAAGTGCGATGGGTGTCTGTTGAGATCCTTCCCTATTAGTTAAGTGAAGCAAGGCTGTGTTCTTGCACTAACACTTCAACAGTTGCACGGACTGGAGACTGGTCAGGGCTACTGTTCAAAGCCACAGTGGAGTAACACTGGGCAATATCAAGGATACCAATTTTGACTTTGCTAATGATGCTGCTATTCTGAGTGTCTGGAAAACCTAGTGATGGCTCTAGATGCATTTAGCAGTGAAGCAAAGCCCCTTGGCCTAATGGTCTCGCGGACCAAGACCAAGATCCAGGAATTTTAGGGCCTGCTAGGAGAATCTGTTCAATCAGTATGTGCTTGTGGTGAGGACGTTGAGGACACAGAGCTTTAGATACTTTGGTAGTGTACTTCATGACTCTGGGCTGTCAGACCAGGAAGTCATTAGAAGGATCCCTCGATCTGGCAACATAAGTTTGGATGACATCATTCTCGACGACGAAAGCAGCGACTACGATTGATTGATTGATTATTTAAAATTATCTGCCGCGTCAACAGCTAAGGTCATTAGCGGCGAATACCTTGTTAACTAGAAATTTTAAAATGTTTAAAACTTTAAAAAATCTATCAATAAATATCTTACAAATAACAATAAATAGATTAAAAATCAAAGCATAAATATTATGCTCTAAGTGCATAAATTATTGCATAAACATTATGCATAATTAGATTTTATTGAAATATTAGTCTCCCTAAGGAAATTAAGAAGACCCTCTATGTCACAATCTTCCCCCAATACATTTTTCAGTGTATATGGGGGAGAAAAGTACATACGTCTTTGGTCTGAGAATGTTGCACATCTTTCCACTACATGTGCGACCGTTAATGGCTCTTGGCATCCTTCAAAAAGTGCTTCATTTTTAGCCATCATTGGCCCATGAGTCAGTCTTGTGTGCCCGATTCTTAGCTTGTTAATACAACTTCCACTTTTCGGTTGGGGATGGTGCTATCGCCCGACTGCCAAGGTCATCTCTAATGTCTCGCAGTTTTTCGGGCGGTATGCCCCCATTTTTTCCCTCCATTTATCACGAAGAAAAACTTCTGATGCTGGGTTTCAGGTCGGTGTGTGGGAGAGGATAACGAGCATCACAAGGCTGAGCGGCAGCTGCCTTGGCCTTCTGATCAGCTCGCTCATTCCCACTAATACCAACATGCGCTGGCACCCAACGTAGAGTTATCTTTTTACGTGTTGACATCAGTGCAAGCCCATCTTGAACCTCCCTCACTACTGGATGTGATGAGTTTAAGCTCTTGAGGCTTGCAAAGCACTACGAGAGTCACAATATTACAATAGAATGGTTCGTAAGATTTTCTAGTCATCTTAACTGCTGTATGGATGGCATTAACTCAGCAGTGAAGATGGGGCTGCTAGAGAAAGACTGCCAGATGCAGTCTTCCTTCTGCTCACTGCTGAAAAAACCCACGCCTTTCAGATTTCGAACCATCTGTAAAAATTTGCATCTGATCCCCGGTATTTAGAAATGTGTGAAAAAATTTTCTCTCAGACCTCTGCTTCGGATCTCTCCCTTTCCCAATTCCGACTAAATCCAGCTCGACTTGATTAGTCCAAGGCGGAAATTGGGGAATTCCAACAGCCAGAACCTTAGAGAGATTTAAATTAAGATCTTCCACAAGATTCCTCATTCTCCTACCATAGGATCTGGATGTAAGAGATCCTGGAATCCTTTGTAGTCTCGTGTAGTAAATCAGGTTCATGTATTCTCGGTGTAATGAAAGAGGTGGTTCTCCACTCTCAGCATACAGGGACTCCACAGGTGAAGACCTGAAAGCCCCAGTACAGATTCTGAGAGCTTCATTATGAACCGAGTCTAACATCCATAGAACAGTGGGAGTTGCAGATGAATAAGCTTCACATCCATAATCAAGCTTACTACGAATAAGCGCTCGGTAAAGCCGCAGAAGCGTTGTGCGGTCTGCACCCCAAGATAGATGTGAAAGAACCCGCAAAATACTAAGTGCTTTTGTAGCCTTTACTTTCAACTGTTTAATGTGAGGCACCCATGTAAGCCTTGAGTCAAAAATTAGACCCAAGTTCTTCACCTCTTGGACAAATTGCAGTGGGTTTGCTCCTAAATACAGGAAAGGATGGAATTTTCCTCGTTTGTGGAAAGGGCATAGCCATGGTCTTGCTTGGGGAAAATTTGAACCCATGATATGGTTGTCCACTGTACAACCTGATTTATTGCAGCCTGCATGTGTCCTTGCACATCCTGTAAGCTTCCTCCTCAGCAGTACAGTGTAAAGTCATCCACATACAGATTACATGAGACAGAACTTGGAACAACCTTTACAATGTCATTTATATCAATGGCAAACAGGGTCACACTTAGGACACTCCCTTGTGGGACCCCTTCCAGCTGATCTTCCAGGTTAGAGAAACTGTTTCTCACCCGAACACTAAATTTTCTGTTAGCAAGGAAGTTTTCTATGAAGGTAGGTAATACTCCTCTTAAACCAATGTCATACAACTTCTTGAGTATGCCATGCTTCCAAGTAGTATCATAAGCTTTTTCAAGGTCAAAGAAGACTGCTAACATGTGATGTCGCTGTGCGAAGGAATTCTGTATAGCAGTTTCCATCCTTACAAGTGCATCTGTGGTTGATCTCAATCTTCTAAACCCATATTGATATGGAGTCAGTACATTTTCCTTTTCTAGCAGCCATGTCAACCTAAAGTTTACCATTTTCTCCATCAGCTTGCAGATGCAGCTGGTGAGGGAAATTGGTCTGTAATTTCCTGGTGTGGAAGCTTCCTTGCCCGGTTTAAGGATAGGAATGATTATAGACTCTTTCCATGTGGATGGCACTGTACCCTCCCTATATATCCTATTGAATAGGTTCAACAAGAACTTCTGGGAGCTCTCTGGTAAGTGAGATATCATTTGATATGGAATATCGTCACTTCCTGGGGCAGTCTTACGGCACAGCTGCAAAGCAGAGTCCATATCCTTGCGCAAAAATGGCAAGTTGTATGGAAGTTCTGCTGCAGTCCTTCTGAAGAACGACACTGGGTGTTGTTCCTGTTCAGCCCGAAGAGTGGAAAATCGGGCAGTGTAAGATGCTCCAGAGGAGATCTCTGCCATGGATTTAGCTAGCTCATTAGCAACATCTTTTTTTATCTGTGATGATTATGCCATCAATCTTCAAAGCAGGTGGTGACAGTGATGTGCTCTTTCGAGCGATCTTACGCACCTTGTCCGATACCCATGCTAAGGGGGTCCCAGAGTTAATCAAGGAGACATACTGTCTCCATGACGTCCGTCTGGCCTTTCCTTTTCCACTCGCCTGGCCTTGGCTCGGGTCTTTTTGTAATGGATCATGTTATATCACTGGGGCATCGTTTCAACTGCCTTAATGCAGCTTTTCTTGCTCTGACAGCTTGTTGGCATTCATCAGACCACCATGGTACTGGAGGTCTACGGTAATGCCCGCTACTTTTGGGAATGGATGCTTCTGCTGCAAGGTGAATTCGTGATGTGAAGTGATTAACAGCATCTTGAACACTCTGGAAATCATTCGCAGATCCATGCAATACTACAGTTGATCTAAAAAGATTCCAGTCCGCATGTTCAAGTCGCCATCTCTGCACTCCATTGCTGGAATAACATTCACCTCCTCCAAAAGTATTGAAAATGGTCGCTTCCATGTAAGTCTTCCATAATCTGCAAGTGAAATTCATCTGTGAAACAGTTTAGACAATTGACAGGTCTATATTTGGGGAAAGTCCCCGTTTGAATTTGGAAATGTGTGTTCAGTAAAACTGCTCTACTCTTAGGAGCAAGGACTCCAAGGCCCTTCCTCGAGGGGTTTCACAAAGTGTCTCCCCAAGGTGATGCCGACCATTGAAATCTCCCAAGAGTAGAAATGGATGTGGCAACTGCTCAAGTAGATTTTCCAAATCATTAATGTTCAGATTATGTGGAGGAAGGCAGATGGATGCAACAGTGTAAGGTCGTGTCAAGCCTATTCTCACAGCCTTCACCTGCAGTGTTGTCTGCAGGTGGATGGCCCCGGAAGGAATATCTTGACGTACCATTTCTGCTACTCCTCCATGAGGTCCATTGTCAAGGTCCCATAATGGCTTGAACTTGAAATCCTCTCAGGGAAATGGTACAATTTTTTCCCTGGTCATAATCTCTTGTAGACATACACAAACTGGATTATATGAAGCTATCAGATATTGCAGTTCTTCCCATTTTGCATGAATTCCCTGACAGTTCCATTGGATTAGGGTATCCAGTTCTTTAGATTATGTCTTCAGAAGGTGTTTGGCAGCACCTGTGGTCAAGGTTTGCCTCACACCTTTAAGCTGTCCCTTTCCATGATCCTGGGAAATACCTTTTTTAAAGGTTGTTTACCTGTGGAATTAGTTTCCCAGGTTTCCCTTTGGACAGGTTCAGGATTTCTTTGCCTGGGCAAAGAGTGGACCTGAGCCTTTTTGCTTCAGGGGCATTCTGTCTAGCAGCAGAGGCCCCTTTGGATGTGGTGGCAGCTGGAGCTGTCACCGTTGAGGCCTCTGGAGCCTTAAATGTTGGCTCCAAAGACCTTACTTTGGGAGGAGGAGTCTCTTCAATAGAACCCTCACTCCTACTCCATTTCTGGTGGAACAACTCACCAGAGGCAGTGTCAGCAATTTTCGACTGAGGGTTAAAGGAAGTGGCAGAGTGGTGTTGTAAGAAGCTTGGGGGGAAGGGTTGGTGGGAAGGAGGATGGGCTAGAACCGAAGCAAAGGACTTACCAGGCTGTGCAAAAAAGCACACGGGCATGTCGCTTTGCCTCTGGAAAACTAACTTTCTCCTTTCTCCTTATTACCAATACTTCCTTTTCAAATCTGTACCTTTTTCACTGCTTTGAAAAGCTTCATGAGCCTTTTTTGCGTGGTAACAGATATTGGACCTGGACTTGTCATCTCCTTGATGACCTGTTGTACCACACCTTACACATACTCCTGGTTGCCCATTTTCTTTAAAACGGCAAGAGTTGGCTCCATGCCCATAACCTTGGCAGTGGAAGCACCGCATAGGGTTGGGTACATATGGCTTTACCTTGAGGTGATACCATCCCAACTTAACCGATTCTGGAAGACTAACGTGTTAAATGTTAGAAGAAGAGCTGGTGTCGACTGTTCCAAACCATCAACTTCTTCTTAAAACGTTTTACTGCCACTACATTAAAATTCTCTAGTTCCTCTAACAGTTTCTCCTCAGAATTTCCTCATCAGGTCTAGGGAAAAAACAATTCCCTTACACTGATTGAGGGTTTTGTGAGGAGAACATGAAACTTTAGCCCCAGGAATGTCGCATATCGCAGACGGTCACTCTCGTCTGGTGACGAAATCTCAACTATCAGGCTACTATCTCGCTGTGGGGTGATGCGAGGATCAAGTTGACATACTTCAACAATTTTTCGATGTACTTCGAAAATATCAAGATCCATGATTGATACACCTTCAATGGTCTTTACTACTAGGTATTTACTATATGAAATGTTTTCTTATTTACCAGGTAAGATTTCCTTAGTGGATTGAGGAAGGGCTTTCCCCTTCTTACCTGGTTTGGGAGCCCGGGAACCATTAATATTCCCATTCTTGCCCTTTGGAAGCTGGAAAGGTTCCAAAGTGACAACGTGTGATGTTCCAGAGGGAATGGTCGGGGGATTGCATAGGTCGTCAGGGAGAGAGCTAGATCTTTGTAAATTTGTAGTACTCATACAAATTGGAATTCTTCACTTCCTCACCCCCCCTACCCACCATGGAGTCCAACGAGGGGAAGCCACAGTTGGGGCTCAAAATCTCCCAACAGCCACAGGGGCAATGAGGAAACATACGCAGCCACTACCACAGTACTGATGGCAGAGCTCTCCCCGGTCTAAGATGGAATGAACCAGGGGTGGGTGCACCATCCCCTCTCACAGGCCTTGGTGCACCAGGAAGCCACCCTGTCCCACCCCTCACCAGCGACCCCTCCAGTATGGGTAGCCCTCCAGTCCGGCTCACCAGATCACTGGGACCTCAAGCCCCCCCACCGCGGCAAGGCGGCCTCCGTCAGGGGGGCAGCGACTACGAGATCGATGTCAGAGTCGTTCTTGATGCCGAGGAAGAGCTCCCGCTTCCACAGAGGGGTACAGTTGCCCTGTTTCCCTCCAGGGGGCCGATGACGCAGCTAAGAGGTATTAAGAATTGGTCTGCGATTCTCAGACCTTCCTCCTTGTGTCCTATTCACAGGACTCTTTGCCTGATCCCGAGGTGGTCAAGGCTCTATCCCAGAACCACTACAGGAATCAGGTAATGCCATAAACATTATCCCTGGTAAAATGATCATTTATGCCAATGTAAGGTTATTTTTTCGATCTAGATCATATTTTTTGGCTTTTTAGAACGCTTTCTACTTCCATCACAAATGGCTATAGAATTTGGCACTATGGCTACACATCTAAGCAAACAGGAAATGGATTACAATGGATTACAAATGGGATCCTGTATGCTCATAAAAACACCACCTGTCTCTCCTATCTTCATGGCAATCAGAGCCTCATAATTCCTTGCACTGCCTATGTCAAACCAAATTCATATTTGCCTCTAGCTGAGTTTAACAGATTGTTTGACATTGCTAACATCCTAGTCTTCTTTGATGGAAATATTAATGCTACTCACATGATACTACACCCCAGTTCTGCTAATGCACACAGTAGATAACTAAAAGAATCCACTACATGGGACCCAACTTTTTCACTCACATCATTCACATCAAGAGGGAAGGGCCGCCCTGAACAAGGCAACACATATGAGTATATACTACATATAACATGGTCCATAACCATATACCCATGATTATTTAGATTTCCACATCATCAATATTTAACAAAGAAAGAAAATCATTCCGGTATAATCAAGCAGACTGGGAGTCGTTGAAATCAAATTTGAGTGATACAAAAATTCATCTTAATGTATAGGATTTGGAACTATATCGTCTCTATTGCATCAGCCATGCCAAAGCGTCCCCTGGTGTCATTACACATACTTAGATACAGTGTACAGTGAAGCATAAGCTGTGTACCAAACTCAACTTTCCACCACTTACCAAAAGTAAGTGGTGTTCTTGTAAACCGAAGTTTAACATCAAAATTCTTAGATAAAGCTTCCATTACCGAAATGATAACCTTTTTGCATATTGGAGTACCTCAGGGCAGCATGCTCAGCCCAATACTTTATACACTAAACTCAAGTGACTCACTATCTTTGATGCTAACGACTGTATACACTTAGCTAGATACAATGGGCTTTCAAGTGTCATTCGGTGCATCGGCAACCAACTCGACACTGACTTGAACAATACTTCTTAAACCCACGAAAATTACATCCTTATGACATATACCTTAACACCTTCGGCAGACTTCAGCCACCTCTTCACATCCCCTTATACCATCCTTGGCTTAGACTTTGACACTAACTTTCATTTTCATTCCACACAGAGTTAGAGGCCAACTCCGCAAGAGAAACCTTATATTTGCTTTATCAGATTAGAAGTGTGCCTCATGTAGAAAGCTGTATCTGTACAAAACACTTACTTACACAGCTCGTTCAGAATAACGTACTTAGATGGATCTATATGATAATCTGGGATTAATTTATTACATCTGAACTCCACGAGAATGATTTGCTTCCTCTGAACACCGAGTGGCATAGGTTTGTTTGCATTCCTTTGATGGTTTAACATAGATCTGTTTTGGTTTGTTGTAATATTTTCCATTATTTTAATCTCCATAACCCTCACATCGCCGGTTTTAAATACTTTACTTGTCACCTGATGATTATGACTGCTGTTACCTCACAAATCACCCATCTCAATAACCTTTTTCATAACATGGTCAAGACATTCTTAATCCTTACCCTGACATCCCATCGGTTTTGGAATCAGGTAATACCATAAACATTATCCCTGGTAAAATGGATTTACCTTAAATGACATGCCATCTTTATGCCAATGTTGTAAGGATGTGTATAATGTCATAACCAATGCCCGTGACTCTCCATAAGTCCTGCTGCCGACAAAGGGGAAACCTTCTGTCAACACGGACAACCGTTATATCCGAGTTTCAGCCCGTTTCAACAGTAAAGGTTGGCTGAGGGGCAGCTCAAGAGGCACAGTCGAAGAGGCCGTGCCCACATACAGATACAGCCAAAATATTGACTATTTACCCCACCTCCCCAGTTAGCCAAGGATCACTATGGTTCGCTATTGCGCACTCCCGACCCACTGCCGACGAGTAAACAGCAAGCACTTGACTCTTGTATAGGTATGCACTCAGGTTCATAAAATACTCCCATAGCTTATACGGCCAAGTACTCCGGCCTGCACTGTCTATGTGGTGGAGGGAAAAATTAGTGTGCTCAAGGTCACCGGTACTGAACACGAATGGATTGCACATGGTCTTGGGCCACTCCTTATCCTTTTCCCTTTTCACAAAATCCAACTATTACTCAAATCTTTACCTAGCATGCTAAGTCAAAGCCCGGCCCTTTTCTCACCTAATATTCATCTTCCCTTTACCCCTTCTTCCCCTATCCCAGCTCTTTCTTCCCACTTTTTTTTTCATTTTTTTTGTTTTTCTAGAGTGTGTGTCTGCTGTCATCCAGTTACGAATCTGAAGTGAGTCATGAGAAGTGCCTGCTGATGACTGTATGTTCACATATCACATAGGCTCAGTGGAAAGAGTTAACTTATGTCCAGGATGCTTTAGTCTTGGATATAGTGTACAAAGCATCTTCCACGATCTTCCACACGTGATGTAAACAGAGGTCTCTCTCTTCAGAGGGACAATGAGTATAATGACATTCAGATACAAAACATATATAAAGGCAAAGGAAGATAACAAATAGCATGTTCTAATATGACTAAATTCTGATATACAAACAACTCTCCTTTTTTGAGATTGAAAAAAGTGAGTAAACATACGAGCTTTGAAAACTAAACATTTCTTTTGGGATTCTTCTTACATATCAGCAAAACGAACGCATTTTACAGAGCTTGTAGCTGGGGCACTCGCTGATAGATGCTGTGGGATAGGTCGTAGAAATCGGCGGTTGTGCCACAGAGTTTTACCACCTGGTATTCTGATGAGGTAAATTCTGCTGCAGCCTCTATGGACAATGTATCCTGTTGTGTCCCATTTTTTGGTAACGTGGTTTTGAACGCAAACTAGGTCTCGAGGAATAGTAGGGCTTTAGCATGGGCATTATATTGTTTTGCTGACTGCTCTTGTAGAATTGCTCATTTCTAGTCGCATTTGCGGCAGCATGATGCCACTTCTGGTCGAATACACTCCAATGAGTAGGCAGAGGAGAGCATAGTGGGCGACCTAGTAGTATAACTGCACAAGAACGTCCATCTTTTTTGTGGTATGCTTCGCAGTAATAGACCTTGTATATACTTGTCATTAGCAAATATGTCTCCTTTTGGGGAAGTCTTGATGAAGAAGTGTTTCAGCTAGTTGAACATGACTCAGCATGACCATCAGACTGAGGGTAGTATTTTGTAGAGACTTCATGATTTATTCCCCATTTCTTTAGGAAAGTACGGAAGGCTAAAGATGAAACTTGGGGTCCACCATCTGTACGAAAATGTGTCGGTATACCAAGTTGACAGAAGAATTTTCTGAATGCACGCATTATAGCATTACTGGATCTTGTGAAGGGGTCATTTCTGGACAGCCAGTATAGTGGTCAGTATACAGAAGGTATGACCTGCTATGGCTAAACAGATCAGCTGACGTAACTTGGTTGGTTGTGGTGATTTCAGCTCCTGTGTCAGGTGTGGCAGCGAACTGTCCATTCATGAAACTAGATGAAATTTGGAGCTTGACCTTTAGGCAAGAAAGGCAATAAGTTGATGCCGAGACACCTCCAATCGTTACACTATTAGCATTAGCAGATTTGGGGCCAAGATTGCCTGGAGTCTTTTGCTAATAGTTTTCTTGACATACCACTTAAGAAACATTGGCAAAATGGCCAGTATTGTGACATTTCTTACATTCAGTATCCTTGGGTGAGCATTTTCCTTCTGAATGGCGAGATTTGTCAGCACATCCAAAGCATGATGGTCTTTTTGGACCTGTTGTGATGTTTTTATCACTTCTCTGGCAAGACAGAGATTTACATTCCCTATATTTTGTGAACTTTTTAAGTTCTGCACAAATAGGGAGTTCTGTGTTCCTTTTGTGCGCAGCTTCATGACTTCGGCACATGTTTGTCACTTGTTGAAGAGGTGGGGAAATATTGAGGCTTTGTATGCGTTCTGTCAGATCGCAATCACATATACCTGCAATGATACCATTTAAGAGACGATCATCAAGGCAATGTCTACAGAGATCATCATCTGCAGCCATCTGCTTCAGATTTACATAGAAAGCATTAAAGGTTTGACCATGAGAAGGACGAACTTAAGTAAATTGCTGGCGTTGAAGTGTTTGGTTTCTTTGTCGTCTCATGTGGCTAGCAATAAGATGAAGGATGTCACTGATGGGCAATGTAGAATCTGTAGGGACACCAAGGGAGTGTACAAGAGTTTCCTTCATTTCACTATCAAGACAAAGGCGTAAATATGCTAGTTGTACACGCTGAGAATGCATATTGAGTCCTGCCATAATGACGTAATCTTCCCATGACGTTTTCCATTCTTCATATACTCTAAGTGTCTTATTTGTTGAAAGAGGAGTGGGGAGAGGAATGCCAGGGATTTTGAGGGGTGACTGTCTTACGTCTATAGGGACCGTTGCCGATGTTGGTGGCGTAGAGACCGTTGCCAGTGTTAGTAGCGTCGTTGATGTCGATGCTTCAGGCGGTGGGGATGTTGCTGATGCATCAGGCGTTGAGGTCGTTGCCGATGCGTCAGGCGTTGATAAAGTCTGGGCAGGGGAGGTAGATGTTGATGTCATGTGTGACAATAAAGCTTATAAAGTATGGTTCATCAAATCTGTTTTTTGCTTCGGTTGAGTGGTCTCCTGTTGTCATTGCTCCTTTTGTTGCTTCATATAATCCAGGAGAACAGAAGTAACTTCTGTTAGAGTAGTTTCTGTAGTGGAAAGTATGAAAGATTTTTTTCTTTTTAGGCGGCATGATAGTGTGTTGAGTATGCCCTGGCAAGTATTAATATATAAGTCTAAATTATGCATGTACACTCACAGTATGCGGTAGTAATACGTGAATGTGCGGGTCTCCCCGAAATTAATCATAGAAAACGTGTGGCAATTTGGGTAACATTTCCGAAGGGATCATGTGGCAGTATGTCGAGTACATTTAACATGCTATATTAGGGCACTGAATACTTGGCGACACTGGAACACTACACTGCACTGCGCCATGTAAGTTCACATATCCCATAAGTTCAATGGGATGAGTTAACTTGTGTCCAGGATGCTTTAATCTTGGATAAAGTGTACAGAGCAACTGCCGCGATCTTCCACTGTGATGTAAACACAGGCCTCTCTCTCCAATGGGATGATGAGTATAAAGATATTCAACTATGAAACCTATAAAGGCATGATGACAAATAGCCTATTCTAATATGAATAAATTTGTGATATACATACGGTGACCAATCAGGACAAGGTTGTTGAATGAGTTGTGTGCAGGTTGGGTGCCCAAGGCTGCTCTCTCTCTCTCTCTCTCTCTCTCTCTCTCTCTCTCTCTCTCTCTCTCTCTCTCTCTCTCTCTCTCTCTCTCTCTCTCTCTCTCTCTCTCTCTCTCTATGTACACACACACACACACACACACACACACATATATATGTATATATATATATATATATATATATATATATATATATATATATATATTTATATATATATACATATACATACACACAGAATATATATATATATATATATATATATATATATATATATATATATATATATATTATTCAAATTCCTCACTCAATATTCTGATCACCTCTCTCTCTCTACATCAAAATCTCAAAATTCTAATTAAAAATAAACGGGTGCAAAACCCCTCATCTTTACAGGCTATGCAGTGGTACAACCAAAATTAAAATAGGTTAATAGTTCCTAGCCATTTCATCATCCAGAACTCGAAAAAAAGAAAAACAATCAGACAGGTAGAGTATTTCAACTTCATTATCTTCGACTTTTTATTTATGAAACATCAAAA
>NC_051402.1:29012402-29030519 GCF_015228065.2 Penaeus monodon | reverse complement strand
AGAGGGAATGTCGGGGGATTACTAGGTCGTAGGAGGAGCTATATCTTTGTAAATTTGTAATACTCATACAAATTAGAATTCTTCATTTTCCTCACCCCTACACCCTCCATGGAGTCCAAGGGGGAGAAGCTATAGTTGGGGCTCAAAATCTCCCAACAGCCACAGGGGTAATGAGGAAATATCACAATCACTATTACAGTACTGATGGCAGTCGGGGGAAACCCAAGCGCTACCGACTGAACAGGGCCTGCTTGACCCTAGCCATATTTGACCAGCCGATTGACTTGACCGGGCCTCAAGACACCCTTCAAACCAGAATAAAGAACCAAAGAGGTGTGTCGCTAGCTCCCGGGGCCCAGCATGCAGCATTACTCAACTCCCAGGACTCTGGTAATAGGGGATGCCACGCACGGAAAACCCACACGTGGTCCAAGGTCCAAGATGGAAATGAACCAGGGGTGGGGCACCATCCCCTCTCATGGGCCCTTTTTGGCACCAGGAACCCATTTTGTCTCATCCCACTGGTTGACCATCCAGTATGGGTAGCCCTATAGTCCAGCTCACAGATCATTGGGACCTCAAGCCCCTCAACCGCGGCTTCGTTAGGGGGCCGGGGAAAAGGATCTTAACAATGTCTCACTACCCTTACTTCATCCATTTGCCCTTATCCTGCAAATTGGGTTTGTAACTTTAGGAGAACTGAAACCCCTCTTGTATTACTTTTTTTTTTTTTTTTTTACAAAGTTTTTGGCGAAATGAATAATGACTTCCTCTTAGCTTTGATAAAAAACAATATTCATGGATGACTATCTTCTGACAATATCCACATGTCATAGTAGGTCTTCCACGACCCCTTCCCATCTGAGTACTAGAGCTTGATATGCGAGCAAAACAACATTGGATATTTATCAGTTCTGTGACCACATCATAGCCCATCCATTGTCACATTCCTCTTAAAATCTAAAACAATCAAGACAAAAAACTTTTTTCCAATTCTGTGTCTTGTTTATTTATGCTCTACGAGACTCACCCACCTCCCTCTTAGCCCTAGAAACTTATCTAGCAGTTTGGTGCTGGTCACCACATCATGAACCACTATGAGCTCATCTGCCAAGGATCTCCAGCTATAATCGACGTCTTTAACTCTTGCATACCATGCCTCATATGTTCCCACCTATCCCCACTAAGTCGTCACAATGCAAGGCAGATCTTTCCATCATCATTCCATACTTCATCATGAGATAAATCTTTTATTCGCTTTATCCATTCTTCAAGATTATATGGCACCCTTTGTTTAGGACACTTCCCTTCATGAAAGGGAAGGCGGTGTTCTACCTCATTTACAGGATTTTTTTCCTCTCCTTGTTGAACACTACATGCCTAAGATCAAGCTGCAGCACGACCCCCACAAACCCGAAATTCAGCATTGTTTCCCAGGGAAATTTCAATGAATTACATGAATTACATTGTGCCTCGGGATATCCGATACCTTAAGCTACCGTACTATGATCACACAAGTTTTGTCTTAGGGATAGAACTACCATAAACCAGTTTCAGATTGATCTTCGCCAATTCCAGAACTATTCGTTCGTTTTTTTTTTCGACAAAAGGCTCAAACGTAGTCTATTCAAAAAGTGTTCTAACTGTAACGCTAGATATATAGGTTCAACAACAAGGAATCGCATGATGAAATATTGTGAGCATAAAGGGGTCTCTTATCGGACATTACGTCCACTATCCTCTTCAATTTACTCATTAAGTCGAGATCACTGTCTTAAAACAAATCATGTAATAAAATTAGACTTCACAATAATGAGAAAAGCAAAAGATGAAAATGACCTAAGAATCTTAGAATCATTATTGATTAAAGAAATAAAACCAAACATAAAGTTCAGCTACTCTCTATACTTTGATATTATTTGCACATTTTACCCCCCTCCCCTCTTCCTCACCCACCTACAACATCCAGGTATTCAAATTTCTGTAAACTGTCGTCACGCCAACATGACACAGTCACATACTCCACATTCCACCTACGGAGAATAATCGTAAGCAAAACATCTTATTTGTTTCTGTGTTTAGTATTTTCTCCCGACTTTTACTTTTATAATTTGTGTTGCTGGTGTATCTTGTTTCTTATTTTCGCTGTAATTACATATTAAGTTCTTGTGTACTTAGTTTTACCGAATGTTGGCTCTCTTGTAAATGCAGATTCTGATGATGGACACAGTTACTGATGTCCGAAAGCTCAATAAATGAAAATGCGCATGATGTGGTTTCCTGCTGTCCTGGTCCTATTTATAATAAAAATCCGTTTCCCCCGTGGATCATCTATTGTGGAAATATTATCCAACCGCTATGGCTGACCAGTACTGTTGAAATACCGAGAGACAGAGAAGGCGGATTTCAAGATCAAGAAGTTAAACCTGGACATTGAATTTCTCCAAACCTGTAAGAATTATAACATTATTCCTATTTTTTTTTACAGTTTAAATTGTACAACCGTAGATTCACAGACACCAAATTATATAGATCCTGGCTCAACTATGAAATTAGGGAAAAGACTAAACAACTTGCTTCCGAAAGTGCTAAGTATCCTCTGTTACTTCAAGAATTGAGAAATTTCACCTCATTCATTGACTTTAATTGCCTTAAATGGTTTTAACGAGGGACAACAATAAAGATCTTGTAAGATTAAGACTAGACATTTAAAAAACTGCACAACCTTGGCATAACTCCTGAATATGAAGTCGAAAGCAGTAAAGTAATATTTAACTATTCAATTATAAAACTAGTTGAGGATGAAACCAAATTATTAAATTTAGGTCTCTGTTTGCTTTAACTTGTAAATCTCCTAAATTTGCTGAGCATTTTTTAGCCTTTGAACGTCCAAACAGATAGTTTTTGAGAAAATTGTTAGTTAGCTAATGAGTCTTTACGACTTCAAATACATCGCTTTGAAATCTTTAAAGAATGATCCTAACATCATTATAACTAAACCAGACAAAGAAAAAACGCGTTGTTATATTAGAGAAACACGATTATGTCAATAAGGTAAATGTATTACTATCAGATCATACGAAATTTAGAAAATTAGATACTGAGCCATTTTCTAAGATTATTCAATTAGAGGATAGATTGAATAGACTGTTAAAACATTTGAAAGACAATGACTTCATATCCTTGGAAACATATAATCAACTCAGAGCATCTGGTTCCTTGCCTGGAATATTATATGGACTACCAAAAGTTCATAAACCCGATGTACCGATTAGACCTATCTTATCAGCTGTAAAAACATTTAACTACAACCTAACCAAAGTACCAATCCTCAAATCTACTGCTACCAATTAATACACTGTCCAAAACTCTTTGCTAAGTATATGTCTACAATTAGCTCTGAAAACCCTGTCATAATGGCCAGTTTTGACATACAGTCATAATTTACAAACATACCCATGGAAGAAACAAATGATATTTGTATAAACAGTTTATTTAAGAATACCGACAATGTGTATAACTTCACAAAAGACCAATTTACGAAACTTAAATAATCTGTGGAAGATTATGTTTTTATGTTTAAACAACCAATTATACTCTCAAACTGATGACGTAGCAATGGAAGCCCACTAGGCCCAGCTCTCGCAAATGCTTTATGTTATCACGAGAGTAAATGGATAGCAGACTGCCCATCTCGTTTTAAACCACTTATATAACAGATATGTTCACATATTCTTGCTGTTCAATGATGATTCACATGTAAACATGTGAAACTATGTATACTCTAAACATGACAACATACATTTTACTTCTGAAGTCGAACTCAGTAACTCCCTGTCTTTTCTGGATATTAGGCTTGATCATGATCTTAATACCTTTAAAACCTCTTTGTACAGAAAACCTACTTTCTCTGGTCTTTGTTTTAATTATTTATCCTTCTTATCTATGATGTTTATAGTTAATACAGTCAGAACATTGTTGCACAGATCTTCTCAAATCTGTTCAGACTGGCATTCTATAAAACGAGAAATGCAATTCCTAGAAAACTTTTTTTTTTTTTTTTTTTTTTTTTTTTTTTTTTTTAAACAAATCCCCTGTGGCTGTCATTCAAAAACAGATAAGACTATTTTTAAACAAGATGCTATGCCCAAAACCAATGAATTACAATGTGCCTCAGGATATCTACCTTAAGCTACCTTCTATGATCACACAACTTTTGGCTTAGGGAAAGAACTACAGAAACTACTTAATTACCATTTCCCACAAATCAGTTTTAGAACGATCTTCACCAATTCCAGAACTATTCGTTCGTTTTTTTTCCCACAAAAGAATCTGTACCAAAACATACATGATCAAAGTCTACTCATACAATTGTTCTAGCTGTAACGCTAGGTTCAACAACAAAGGAATCTAATGAGATATTGTAAGCATAAAGGGGTCTCTTATCGGACATTACGTCCACTATCCTCTTCAACTTACTCATTAACTCGAGATCACTGTCTTAAAACAAATCATGTAATAAAATTAGACTTCACAATAATGAGAAAAGCAAAAGATGAAAATGAGCTAAGAATCAGAATCATTATTGATTAAAGAAATAAAACCAAACATAAAGAACAATGAAAGTTCAGCTACTCTCTATACTTTGATATAATTTGCACATGTTTCCCCCTCCCCCTCCCTCACCCACCTACAACGAACATCCAGGTATTCAAATTTCTGTAAACTGTCATCACGCCAACATGTCACATACTCCCCATTCCACCTACAGAGAATAATCGTAAGCAAAACATCTATTTTTCTGTGTTTAGTATTTTCTCCCGACTTTTACTTTTATAATTTGTGTTGCTGGTGTATCTTGTTTCTTATTTCGTTGTAATTATATATTTAGTACTAATGTACTTAGTTTTTACAAATGTTGGCTCTCTTGTAAATGCAGATTCTGATGATGGACACAGTTATTGATGTCCGAAAGCTCAATAAAGGAAAATGCGCATGATGTGGTTTCCTGCTGTCCTGGTTCTCCTATTTATAATAAGAATCCGTTCCCCCGTGGAACATCTATTGTGAAAGTTTATATATATATATATATATATTATATATATATATATATATATATATATATATATATATATATATATATATATAATGTATAATTATCATTACCAGTATTCTGTATGTGTAAGCAACATAAAATCACTACTACTAAACTAGTATACACCACACACACACACACACACACACACACACACACAACACACACACACACATATATATATATATATATATATATATATATATATATATATATTATATATATACATATATATATATATATATATAGAATATATATATATATAGATATATATATATATATAGATATATATATATATATAGAATATATATATATATATATATATATATATATATATATATATATATATATGATACAGTGCACATGGGCCACTTCAGGAAACACAAACTGAAAGCTGCTCCGCCCGGCGCCACCTGAAACCACAAAAGTAGATTAATGACTATCCTCCGAGGGTTTCTTGAATTTCTATAAAACCCGCTCCGTGAGTTAAATTTACACAATAATTCCCAAATAATTATCTCAATAGTAGGAAATGACAGAGGGAAAGACATGGAAATCACCGCTGCCGCCACTATCGAAATCTAGATAAATCAAAAGAATATTAGATTTCTATTAAAATATGATCGTCGCCACAACCACTATTTCATTTGAAAAAACAGGGAAAACATATCTCCTTCAAATGAATTAATCATTTTAAAAATATTACCGTCATCATTCCTATAATGAAGGAATTAACTAATGTTAAAATTTCCTGTATTTTACTGTTTTTAATCTTACATGAAAATGCATTAAATTTATATTCAAACTTTCATATATGTTAGATAGTCTACTAAAATATTATGTTTACTGAAACGTTCTTAAAAACTTGATAAATATAAATAACAAACTCTTCTTACCAAAATAACCACCAAAAACACACGGGCCATGGTTACTCTGCAGTTCTATCCTGAACGACGTCCCTTGGACGAGTCGTAGAGCGGGGTTCAGCCTCCCGGTCACTGCTTCACAAGCAGCAGCAGCATCACCTGATCGTACAACGTACTATGTCCCGTCATCGCGGTTTTTTTCACTGGTGCTCGGCGCCCGTGATTTTCATTTCTTTTCTAATACTTATGGAAGATTCTTCACCTTCCATGGGTGTATATATATATATATTTATATATATATATATATATATATATATATATATATATATATATATATGTATGTATATATATATATATGTATATATATACATATATATATATATATATATATATATATATATATATATATATATATATATATATATATATATATATATACGTACATACACATACACGAATAGAAAAACACTCTTCCGTGTTGAGACAATGGAAGACAAATCCACAATTCAAAAACTAGATTTATTGAAAATGAGACTACAATTTCGAAATCCACCTGGAATCCATCATCAGGTCTGAGGACGGAATCCAGGTGGATTTCGAAACTGTAGTCTCATTTTCAATAAATCTAGTTTTTGTATTGTGGGTTTTTCTTCCACACTTTATTGTGTTTATGTTCGAATATGAAAATACTTATAAATATACATACATACATAAATTATGTGTATATATATATATATATATATATATATATATATATATATATATATATATATATATACATATATATATATATATATATACATATATATGCTCGCGCGCGCAAATATATGTATATACGCGCACGCGCGTGTGTGTGTGCTTATGTGTTTGCGTGTGTGTGTGTGTTTGTGTGTGAGTGTGTGTGTGTGTGTGTGTGTGTGTGTGTGTGTGTGTGTGTGTGTGTGTGTGTGTGTGTGTGTGTGTGTGTGTGTGTGTGTGTGTGTGTGTGTGTGTGTGTGTGTGTGTGGCAGGTGCCAAACCAGTTTGAGGCTTGTGGGGCAAAGCCTAAGGCGACCCCACAGGCGGAAGTTGGGCCCCACAGCCTGCCACACCCCTTTATTTGAGGTAGCATTGGCAGAGGTGGCGTCCACCTATAGCGACCACCCGAGGCTTAATCTCAGGCAAGCTATCCGGGTAGGTGCTTGGAACATCTGGTTCTTGCGGCAGGATAAACAGTTACCCCTGCTATCAATGGAGCTGAAACGGTTGGGAATTGAGGTGGCTGCCCTCTTGGAGGTGAGAAGACCTGCCAGTATGGGTGGTTATACCTACTACTGGTCGATCCGTGGCAATAGTCATCATCTTCAAGGAGTAGCCATAGCCATCTCTAGGTGTTACCTCAGTAGTAGAGTAAAACCGATTGATAAGCGTATTATGGCATTGAGACTAAAGCATGCTTTTGGCTTTGTATTTCGTATTGCTATTTAAACTCCTACCAATGTTTGGAAACTTGATGTGAAAGAAGTGTTCTATGCCAATCTCACATCCGGGGCAGGCAATTGTCCACAGCAAGACATTCGCATTGTTCTGGGCTACTTCAATGCAGTATCCAGCTGTGATTGAGCTGGTTATGAGATGTCTGTGGTCCCTATGGCTCGGGAGCTGATCCCAGCAGCGAGAACAGCCTCTTTCTCCGGGACTTTGTTAGGTCCCTCAGACTAAGGATTTCTGGTCCCTGGTATCAGCACTCCAACTCGTATCGCTGGACCTGGTATAGTGATACTGTGGCCAAGGAAATCGCCCACATTCTTGTCAGCACTCGCTGGAGCAATTACAGGATTTACTGAGTGCCAAGTTCTGTGGCACTGACCATAGGCTGGTAGTGGCTACTCTGTAAGTCCACTACAAAACTTCTCATCCCTCCAATGGCTTCTCTAGGGTGTTAGGGCATCTAGATAGGAGTACTTCAAATGTGAAACACTCAAAGCAGTACAGGAATTTATTGGTGAATGCCGGAGAGCAAGGAAGAATTTCTTCTTACTGGAAATATTGGAGGCTACTGAAGCATGTTGCATGGCTTGGCTGTATGGCAATCAGGTCTTCCTTAGTGTGTAGGGCCTGGACCCTGCTGAGAAGGGACAAGTAGTTCATCAGGAACTGAGGAGGTTGCAGGCCACTTTTTGGTAAATGACCTTAGCCCTGCCTACCAAACCCTGAGAAAACTAAACTCTAAGCCCTCCTTGCACATGACTGCAGTCTACTCAGTAGATGAACAGATCAACTCAGATCATGATGGGATTCATGAACGTTAGGTAGACCCTCCATCAGTTGCTTGGATGCTAATGGTATCACAACCTGTGCCAGACCCACCCATCAGCAAGGAACCTCCTACCCTAATTGAGATAAGGATAGAGATTTCTAAGCTGAAGGGTGGGAAAGCCGTATGCATATGTGATAACTACTTGCTAAGGGCATGGACTCCCCCCACCCTGACTGTATTGAAGCCCTGCCGTGGGCACAAACCTTAATCGAGTTCTCTGTCATGAGCTTGTCAAGGAGAAAGAATCAATACACCATGCCTAGTCTAAAGGCAGAAGCTGAGAGGGTCATTGCAGCCATCACTCCTCCGGGTACTAGAACCTACTTCATGGATGGATCAGTCAATCCCTTAACCACACTGCAGGCACCAGCTTTGCAGCAAGGGATGCCACATAATTTATGAGGGCAGAGGCAGTTGCGATCATGCCCTCCCAGAGGTGAGAAGCCCTAGTAGCATCATGATCAGTGTGGGTGGGTACACCTACTACTGGTCAGGCTGCAGAGATGGTCACCACCTCCAGGGTGTGGCCATAGCCATCTCCAGCCGACTTCAGCCCTCGGTAGTTTAGGTGACACCGGTTGATGAGCGTATTATGGCATTGAGACTGAAGTATGCTTTTGGCTTCATGTCTCTTATTGCTGTATACGCTCCTACCGATGTATGTAAACTTGATGTGAAAGGGCGTTTTATGCCAAACTCGCATCTGGGGCAGACAATTGCCCCCAGTGAAGATATTCGCATTGTTTTTGGGCGACTTCAATGCGGTATCGGCTGTGACCGAACTGGCTATGAGATGTCTGTCGGCCCCCATGGCTCGGGAGCTGATCCCAGCACGAGAATAGCTTTCCTTCTCCGGACTTTGCTAGGTCCCAGAAAATGAGGATCTCTGCTCCTGGTACCAGCGCTCCAACCTGCATCGCTGGACATGGTACAGTGGCCAAGGATTAATTGATTGATTATTTTAAATATCTCCCGCATCACAGCTAAGGTCATTAGCGGCGAATACCTTGTTAAATAGAAATATTAAAATGATTAAAACTTTAAAAAATCTATCAAAGATCCCTTTATAAATAACAATAAACAAATAAAAAATCAAGGCATAAATATTAACTCTAAGTGTACAAATTATTGCATAAACATTATGCATATTAAATTTTATTAAAAATATTAGTCTCCCAAAGGGAAACTGATAAGACCCTCTATGTCACAATCCTCCCCCAATACATTCTTCAGTGTATATGGGGGAGACAAGTACATACTTTTTGGTCTGAGAATGTTGCACATATTTCCACTACATGTGCGATTGTTAAGGGCTTTGGCATCCCTCACAAAGTGCTTGATTTTTAGCCATCATGGGCCCATCGTCAGTCTTGTGTGCCCGATTCTTAGCCTTGTTAATGCAACTTCCACTTTCGGTGGATGGATGCTAGCCACCCAACTGCCAAGGTCATCTCTAATCTTTCGCAGTTTATTTAGGGGAGATATGCCTCCATTGTTCTTCCATTTATCGCGAAGACAACTCCTGATGCTGGGTTTCAGTTCGGTGTGTGGGAGAGGAAAGCGAGCATCACAAGGCTGAGCGGCAGCTGCCTTGGCCTTCTGATCAGCTCGCTCATTCCCACTGACACCAACATGCACTGTTGACATCAGTGCAAGCCAATCTTGAACCTCCCTCACTATTGCATGTGATGAGTTTAAGCTCTTGATTGCTTGCAAGGCACTACGAGAGTCACAATATATCACAATAGAATGGTTCATAAGATCTCTGGTCATCTTAACTGCTGCGAGGAGGCATGAAACTCTGCAGTGAAGATCGAGGCTGCTAGAGAAAGACTGCCAGATGCAGTCTTCCTTCTGCTCACTGCTGCAAAGCCCACACCATTTTCAGATTTCGAACCATCTGTATATATTGCGTCCGATCCTTGGCACTTGAAATATGCTGAAGAAATCTCTCTCTGACTTCTGCTTCAGATCTCTCCCCTTTCCCCAATTCCCAAACCCAAAACCCGCTCGACTTGATTAGTCCAAGGGGGGACAAATTAATTTCTTCTACAAGATTCCTCATCTCCTACCATAGGATCGGCTATCCTCAAGGGGTTTGAAAACCATCTGGATGTAGAGATCCCGAATTCTTTGTAGTCTCGTGTAGTAAATCAGGTTCATGTAGTCCCGGTGTAATGACAGGGGGTGTTTCCCACTCTCAGCATACGGGGACTCCCAGGTGAAGACCTGAAAGCCCCATTTACAGATTCTGAGAGCTTCATTATGAACCGAGTCCAACATCTGGAGAACAGTGGGAGTTGCAGATGAATAAGCTTCACATCCATAGTCAGGCTTACTACGAATAAGCGCTCGGTAAAGCCGTAGAAGCGTTGTGCGGTCTGAACCCCAAGATAAATGTGAAAGAACCCGCAAAATACTAAGTGCTTTTGTAGCCTTCACTTTTAACGTTTGATTTTAGGCACCCATTTTAAGTCTTGGGGTCAAAAATTAGACCCAGTACTTCACCTCTTGGACAAATTGCAGTGGTTTGCTCCTAAATAGAGGGAGGATGGAACTTTCCTCGTTTGTGGAAATGTATAGCCATGGTCTTGCTTGGAGAAATTTGAACCCATGATAGTTGCCCCACTGTAAAACCTAATTTTATTGCAGTCTGCATGCGTCCTTCCACATCCTTAAGCTTCCTCCTGAGCATCAGTGTAAAGTCACCCACATACAGATTACTTTGAGACAGCACTTGGAACAACCTTTAAAATGTCATTTATAGCAATGGAAAACAGGGTCACACTTAAGACACCCCCTTGTGGGCCCCCTTCCAGCTGATCTTCCAGGTTAGAGAAACTTTTCCGAACTCTAAACTTCCTGTCAGCAAGGAAGCTTTGTATGAAAGTAGGTAATGCTCCTCTTAACCAATGTCATACAGCTTCATGAGTATGCCATGCTTCCAAGTGTATCGTAAGCCTTTTCAAGTCAAAGAAGACTGCTATCATGTGCCCATCGCTGGTGAAGGAATTCCTTATAGCAGTTTCCATCCCCCAACAAGTGCATCTTTGGTTATCTTTAATTTTTCTAAAGCCTATTGATGGGGGGTCAACATGTTTTCTTTTTCCAGCAGCCATGTCAACCTGAAGTTGACCATATTCCTCAAGCTTGCAGATGCAGCTGGTGAGGGAAATTGGTCGTAATTTCCGGGTGCAGAAGCATCTTTGCCAGTTTAGGAACAGGAATGATTATAGTTCTCTCCATGTGGATGGCACTGTGCCCTCTCTATAGATCCTATTAAATAGGTCTAACGGGAACTACGGGGAGCTCTCTGGTAAGTGAGATATCATTTGGTATGGAATACCGTCACTTCCGGGGGCAGTCCTTACGGCAGAGCTGCAAAGCAGAGTCCATCTCCTTGCGCAAAAATGGCAAGTTGTAGGGGAAGTTCTGCTGCTTTCCCTACTGAAGACGACACTGAGTGTTGTTCTTGGTCCGCCCGAAAAGTGGAGAATCGAGCAGTGTAAAATGCTCCAGAGCAGGTCTCAGCCATGTATTTAGCTAGCTCATTTGCAACATCTTTTTTATCTGTGATGATTATGCCATCTATCTTCAGAGCAGGTTTGTGACAGGGATATGCTCTTTCCAGCGATCTTACGCACCTTGTCCCATACCCATGCTAAGGGAGTCCCAGAGTTAATCGAGGAGACATACTGTCTCCACGACGTCTGTCTAGCCTCTTTTAGCACGCGCCTGGCCTTGGCTCGGGTCTTCTTGTAATTGATCAAGGTTACAATGCTGGGGGGGTCGTTTCATTTGCCTTAATGCGCTTTCTTGCTCTGACAGCTTGTTGGCATTCATCAGACCACCATGGTACTGGAGGTCGACGGTAATGGCCGCTACTTTTGGGAATGGATGCTTCTGCTGCAAGGTGAATTCGTGATGTGGGTGATTAACAGCATTCTTGAATACACTGGAAATCATTCACAGATCCTTGTAATACTGCAGTTGATCTAAAAAGATTCCAGTCCGCATGTTCAAGTCCCCATCTCTGCACTCCATTGGCTGGAATACCATTCACCTCCTCCAAAACTATTGGAAAGTGGTCACTTCCATGCAAGTCTTCCATGACCTGCCAAGTGAAGTTCAATTGTGAATCAGGTGAGCCTATTGATAGGTCTATATTGGAGAATGTCCCATTTGAATTTGGAAATGTGTGGGGATGTCATTGTTCTAAAAACTGCATCTACTCTTAAGAACAAGGACTCCAAAGGCCCTTCCTCGAGGGTTGCACAAAGTGTCTCCCCAGAGGTGATGCTGACCATTGAAATCTCCCAAGAGTAGAAATGGATGTGGCAACTGCCCAAGTAAATCTTCCAAATCATTAATGTTGAGATTATGTGGAGGAAGGTAGATGGATGCAACAGTGTAAGGTCGTGTTAAAGCCTTTTCTCACACTTCACCTGCAGTGTTGTCTGCAGGTGGATGGCCGGGAAAAGGAATATCTTGTGTACCATTACTGCTCTCTCCATGAGGTTCATTGTCAAAGGTTCCATAATGGGCTTGAACTTGGAATCCTCTCAGGAAAATGGTACGATTTTCCCTGGTCATAATCTCTTGTAGGCATACACAAACTGGGTTCCATGAAGCTATCAGATGTTGCAGTTCTTCCCATTTTGCATGAATTCCCTGACAGTTCCATTGGATTAGGGTATCCAGTTCTTTGTATTATTTCTTCATAAGGTGTTTGGCAGCACCGGTGGTCAAGGTTTGCCTCACACCTTTAGGCTGTCCCTTTCCAGGATCCTGGGAGTACCTTTTTAATATTTGTTGACCTGTGGAACTAGTTTCCACAGGTTTCCCTTGGACAGGTTCAGGATTTCTTTGCCAAGGCAAAAAGGGCGGACTGAGCCTTTGCTTCAAGGGCATTCTGTCTAGCAGCGGAGGCCCCTGTGGATGTTGTGGCAGCTGGAGCTGTCACCGTTGAGGCCTCTGGAGCCTTGCCTGATGGCTCCAAAGACCTTACTTTGGGAGGAGGAGTCTCCTCAATAGACTCCTCACTCCTACTCCGTTTCTGGTGGAACAAATCACCAAGGCAGTGTCACCAATTTGGGATTGAGGTTTAGAGGAAGTGGCAGAGTGTGTGCTGTAAGAAGCATTGGAGGGCAAGGGTTGGTGGGAAGGAGGCTGGGCTAGAACCGAAGCAAAGGACCTACCTGGCTGTGCAAACAGCACACAGGCACATCGCTTTGCCTCTGGAAAACTAACTTTCTCCTTGCCCCTTATTACCAATACTTCCTTTTCAAATTTGTACCTTTTACATTGCTTTGAAGAAGCTTCATGAGCTTCTTTGCAGTGGTAACAGCATATTGGACCTGGACAGTTGTCATCTCCTTGTTGACCTGTTGTACCACACTTTACACATACTCTTGGTTTCCATTTTTCTTAAAACGGCAAGAGTTTGGCTCCAATGCCCATAACCTTGGCAGTGGAAGCACCGCATAGGGTTTGGGCACATATGGCTTTACCTAACGTGGTACCATGCTAACTTACCGATTCTGGGAAGGACTAATGTGTTTAAAAGTTAGAAAAAGAGGTGGTGTCGACTGTTCCAAACCATCAACTTTCTTCTTAAAAAAGTTTTACTGCCACTACATTAAAATCCTCTAGTTCCTCTAACAGTTTCTCCTCAGAATACCTCATCAGGTCTCGGGAAAAGACACTGATTGAGGGTTTTGTGAGGAGAGCATGAAACTTGAGCCCCAGGAATGTTGCATATCGCACGCAGACGGTCACTCCCCGTCTGGTGACGAAACCTCAAATATTAGGCTACAGTCTTTGCTGTGGGGTGATGCGAGGGTCACCTGACATACTTCAAGTATTTCCGATGAACCTCAAAAAAAGTCAAGATCCATGATTGATACACCATCAATGGTCTCCACCACCAGGCACTCACTATATGAAATGCTTTCATACTTACTAGGTAAGATCTCCTTAGTGGATTGAGGAGGACTTTTCCCCTTCTTACCTGGTTTGGGAGCCCGGGAACCATTACGATTCCCATTCTTGCCCTTTGGAAGCTGGAAAGGTTCCAGAGTGACAACGTATGATTTTCCAGAGGGAATGGTCGAGGGATTGCGCAGGTCGTCAGCGAGAGAGCTAGATCTTTGTAAATTTGTAGTACTCATAACAAATTTGAATTCTTCATTTCCTCACCCCCCCACCCACCATAGAGTCCAACGAGGGGGAAACTATAGTTGGGGTTCAAAATCTCCCAAAAGCCACAGGGTAATGAGGAAATATACGCAGCCACTATACATTACTGTGGCAGTCGCGGGACCTATGCGCTACCGACTGAATAGTGCCTGCTTGACCCTAGCCATATTTGACCAGCCGATTGACTTGACCGGGCCTTGATCAAGCCACCCGTCTAACCAGAATAAAGGACCAAAGAGGTGTGTTGCTAGCTGCAGGGCGCAAGGTGCAGCATCGCTCAACCTCCAGGACTCCTGTCTCCTGGTAATACAGGATGCCACGCACGGCAAACACATATGGGAGAGTTCTCCCTGGTCCAAGATGGAATGAACCAGGGGTGGGTACACCATCCCCTCTCATAGGCCTTGGTGCACCAGGAAGCCATTTTGTCTCATCCCCCCACTGGTGACCCCTCCAGTATGGGTAGCCCTCTGGTCCGGCTCACCAGATCATTGGGACCTCAAGCCCCCCCACCGCGGCAAGGCAGCTTCCGTTAGGGGGGAGTGGCCAAGGAGATCGAACACATTCTTGTCAGCATGCGATGGAGGATCCCCCTGAACTGCAGGGTTTACCGCAGTGCCGAGTTCTGTGGCACCGACCATAGGCTGTTTGTGGCTACCCTGCGGGTCCACTTCAAAACTCACCATCCCTCCAGTGGCCACCCTAAGGTGTTTCACCTGGACAGACTAAGGGAGGAGGAGTGTGCCTGTGGATTCACCATGGCAGTCTCTGACCGATTCACAGAACTCGACAACCTGATGGACCCAGTTGCTCTGTGGGAACTCTTCAAGTGCGTAACACTCGAAGCAGCTCAGGAGTCCATTGGCGTATACTCGAGGGCAAGACAGAATTCCATCTTCCTGGAGACATGGCTCAGCTGAATGGTAATCAAGTCTTGCGTCGCTCCATGGTGCATAGGGCTCGGACACTGCTGAGAAGGGACAAGGAACAGTTCATCAGGACTCTTGCTGAGGAGGTTGAAAGCCTTTCTTTGTAAATGACCTTCGCCCTGCCTACCAAGCCCTGAGAAAGCTGAACTCTAAGCCCTCCTCACAGATGACTGCAGTCCGATCAGCGGATGGATGGATCATCTCAGATCATGTTGTGGTTCGTGAACATTGGGCTGAGCATTTTGAGAAGTTGTACCAGGTAGGACCCTCCAACAGTTAGCTTGGATGCAAGCGATGTCACAGTGCCTGTGCCGGACCCACCCATCAGTGAGGAACCTCTTACCCTAAACCCCCCTAACGGAAGCTGCCTTGCCGCGGTGGAGGGGCTTGAGGTCCCAATGATCTGGTGAGCCAGACCAGAGGGCTACCCATACTGGAGGGGTCACCAGTGAGGGATGAGACAAAATGGCTTCCTGGTGCACCAAGGCCTATGAGAGGGGATGGTGTACCCACCCCTGGTTCATTCTATCTTGGACCAGGGAGAACTCTCCCACGTGTGTCTGCCGTGTGTGGCATCCCGTATTACCAGGAGACAGGAGTCCTGGAGGTTGAGTGATGCTGCACGCTGCGCCCTGCAGCTAGCAAGACACCTCTTTGGTCCTTTATCTGGGTTTGACGGGTGGCTTGATCAAGGCCCGGTCCAAATCAATCAGCGGTCAAATATGGCTAGGGCAAGCAGGCACTATTCAGTCGGTAGCGCATAGGTCCCGCGACTACCGTCAGTACTGTAATAGTGGCTGCGTATATTTCCTCATTACCCCTGTGGCTGTTGGGAGGTTTTGAACCCCAACTATAGCTTCCCTCATTTGACTCCATGGTGGGGGGGGGGGTGAGGAAATGAAGAATTCAAATTTGTATGAGTACGACAAATTTTACAAAGATCTAGCTCTCTCCCTGACGACCTACACAATCCCTCGACCATTCTCTCTGGAACATCACACGTTGTCACTCTGGAACCTTTCCAGCTTCCAAAAGGCAAGAATGGGAATCGTAATGGTTCCTGGGCTCCCAAACCAGGTAAGAAGGGGAAAAGTCCTCCTCAATCCACTAAGGAGATCTTACCTGGTAAATATGAAAGCATTTCATATAGTAAGTACCTAGTAGTGAAGACCATTGATGGTGTATCATTCATTGATCTTGACATTTTTGAAGTTCATCGGAAAATAGTTGAAGTATGTCAATGTGATCCTCGCATCACCCCACAGCGAGATGGTAGCCTGATAGTTGAGGTTTCGTCACCAGATGAGAGTGACCGTCTGCGTGCGATATGCAACATTCCTGGGGCTCAAGTTTCATGTTCTCACAAAACCCTCAATCAGTGTAAGGGAATTGTCTTTTCCCGAGACCTGATGAGGTATTCTGAGGAGAAACTGTTACTAGAACTAGTGAATTTTAATGTAGTGGCAGAAAAACGTTTTAGGAAGAAAGTTGATGGTTTGGAACAGTCGACACCACCTCTTCTTCTAACTTTTAACACATTAGTCCTTCCAGAATCGGTTAAGTTAGCATGGTGCCTCCTCAAAGTAAAGCCATATGTGCCCAACCCTATGCGGTGCTTCCACTGCCAAGGTTATGGGCATGGAGCCAACTCTTGCCGTTTTAAAGAAAATGGACAACCAAGAGTATGTGTAAAGTGTGGTACAACAGGTCATCAAGGAGATGACAACTGTCCAGGTCCAATATGCTGTTTTCCACTGCAAAGAAGCTCATGAAGCTTCTTCAAAACAATGTAAAAGTACAAATTTGAAAAGGAGTATTGGTAATAAGAGCAAGGAGAAAGTTAGTTTTCCAGAGGCAAAGTGACGTGCCCGTGTGCTGTTTGCACAGCTAGGTAGGTCCTTTGCATTGGTTCTAGCCTATGCTCCTTCCCACCAACCCTTGCCCTCCAATGCTTCTTACAGCACACACTCTGCCACTTCCTCTAAACCTCAATCCCAAATTGCTGACACTGCCTCTGGTGAGTTGTTCCACCAGAAACGGAGTAGGAGTGAGGAGTCTATTGAGGAGACTCCTCCTCCCAAAGTAAGGTCTTTGGAGCCATCAGGCAAGGCTCCAGAGGCCTCAACGGTGACAGCTCCAGCTGCCACCACATCCACAGGAGCCTCTGCTGCTAGGCAGAATGCCCCTGAAGTAAAGGCTCAGGTACGCCCTTTGCCCAGGCAAAGGAATCCTGAACCTATCCAAAAAAACTCCAGCTGCTACAACATCCACAGGGGCTTCCGCTGCTAAACAGAATGCCCTTGAAGCAAAGGCTCAGGTCCATCCTTTGCCCAGGCAAAGAAATCCTGAACCTGTCCAAGGGAAACCTGTGGAAACTAGTTCCACCGGTCAATAAATATTAAAAAGTTACTCCCAGGATCCTGGAAAGGTGTGAGGCAAACCTTGACTACAGGTGCTGCCAAACACCTTATGAAGACATAATCTAAAGAACTGGATACCCTAATCCAATGGAACTGTCAGGGAATTCATGCAAAATGGGAAGAATTGCAACATCTGATAGTTTCGTGTAACCCAGTTTGTGTATGACTACAAGAGATTATGACCAGGGAAAATCGTCCCATTTTCCTGAGTGGATTCCAAGTTCAAGCCCATTATGGAACCTTTGACAATGAACCTCCAAAAAGTGCAGTAATGGGATGTCAAGATATTCCTCCAGGCCTCCCCTAAAAA
>NC_051402.1:28992674-29005174 GCF_015228065.2 Penaeus monodon | reverse complement strand
ACTTCTACTTCGGTGGGGATGGTATGCTAGGTCACCAACTGCCAAGTTCATCTCTAATCTCTCGCAGTTTATGTCTGGAGATATGCCTCCATTGTCCTTCCATTTTATCGCGAAGACAACTCCTGATGCTGGGTTTCAGGTCGGTGTGTGGGAGAACAGAAAATGAGCATCACAAGGCTGAGCGGCAGCTGCCTTGCCTCTGATCAGCTCGCTCATTCCAATGACACCAACATGCATGCGTGGCACCCAACACAGGAGTTATCTTTTTAAGCTGTTACATCAGTGCAAGCCAATCTTGAACCTCCCTCACTATGGATGTGATGAGTTTAAGCTCTTGATTGGTTGCAAGGCACTACGAAGTCCAATATATCACAATAGAATGGTTCATAAAGATTCTCTAGTCATCTTAACTGCTGCAAGAATGGCATGTAACTCGCCCAGTGAAATCGAGGTGCTAGAGAAAGACTGCAGATGCAGTCTCCTTCTGCCTCACTGCTGCAAAGCCCACCCCATTTTCAGATTTCAAACCCATCTGTATATATTGGGTCTGATCTGGTACATAGAAATGTGCTTGAGGAATCTCTCTCGGACTCTGCTCAGATCTCTCCCCTTCCAATTCAAACTAAATCCAGCTCGACTTGATTAGTCCAAGGGGGAATGGGAATTCCAACAGCCAGAACCTTAGTGAGACTTAAATTAAATTCTTTACAAGATTCCTCATTCTCCTATCATAGGATCGGCTATCCTCAAGGGGGTTGAAACCAATCTGGATGTAGGAGATCCGGAATCCTTTGTAGTTTCGTGTACGTAATCCGGTTCATGTAGTCCATGTGTAATGAAAGAGGTGGTTCTCCACTTCAGCATCAGGGACTCCACAGTGAAGACCTGAAAAGCCCCAGTACAGATTCTGAGACTTCATTATGAAATGAGAACAGTGGAGTTGCAGATGAATAGCTTCAAATCCATAGTGTAGTTACTCCGAATAAGCGCTCGTAAAGCCGTAGAAGATTGTGCGGTCTGAAACCCAAGATAATGTGAAAGAACCCGCAAAATACTAAGTTATGTAGCCTTCCTTTAACTGTTTAATGTGAGGCACCCATGTAGTCTGGTAAAAATTAGACCCAAGTACTTCACCTTTGGACAAATTGCAGTGGGTTGCTCCTAAATAGAGGGAAGATGGAACTTTCCTCGTCTGTGGAAAAGTATAGACATGGAACTTGCTTGAAGAAAATTTGAACCCATGAGAGTTGCCCAATGTAAACCTATTTATGCAGTCTGCATGCGTCTTGCACGTCCTGCAAGCTTCCCCCCCCCCTTTTTTTTTTTTTTTTTTTTTTTTTTTTTACTGAGCAGTACAGTGTAAGTCATCCACATTACAGATTACATGAGAACCAGCACTTGAGAACAACCTTTTACGATGTCATTATAGCAATGCAAACAGGGTCACACTTAAGACACTCCTTGTGGGACCCCTTCCAAGCTGATCTTCTAGGTTAGAGAAACTGTTTACTACCGAACTCTAAACTTACTGTCAGCAAGCAGTTTGTATGAAGGTAGTAATGCTCCTCTTAAACCAATGTCAAGTTCAGAGTTAACGCCATGGCTTCCAAGTAGTATTCGTAGCCTTTTGCAAGGTAAAAGAAGACTTGCTATCTATGTGAGTCGCTGTGCGAGAGGAATTCCGTATAGCAGTTTCAATCCTCACAAGTGCATCTGTGGTGATCTTAATTTTCTAAACCATATTGATATGGAGTCAACAGTTTTCTTTTTCCAGCAGCCATGTCAATGAAGTGACATTTTCTCCATCAGCTTGCAGATGCAGCGGTGAGGGAAATTGCGTCTGTAATTTCCTAGTTGCGGAAGCATCTTTACCATGGGTTTAGGACAGGAATGATTATAGCTTCTCTCAATGTGGATGGCACTGTGACTTCCTATAGATCCTATTAAATAGGTCCAACAGAACTTCTGGAGCTCTCTGGTAAGTGAGATATCCTGTGGTACGGAATTATCGTTCACTTCCTGGGGCAGTCTTACAGCAGAGTGCAAAGCAGAGTCATCCCTTGCGCAAAAAATGGCACAAGTGTATGGAAGTTTGCTGCAGTCCTACTGAAGACCGACACTGTGTTGTTCCTGTCGCCCGAAAAAGTGGAGACTCGAGCAGTGTAGATGCCCAGAGGAGATCTCTGCCATGTATTTAGCTAGCTCATTTGCAACATTTTTTGTTATCTGTGATGATATGCCCTCTATCTTCAGAGCAGGTTGTGACATGGATATGCCTCTTTCCAGCAAATCTTATGCACCTTGTCCCATACCATGCTAAGGGGGTCCGCTGATTTAATCAAGGAGAACCATACTGTCTCCACGAAGTCCGCTAGCCTCTTTTAGCAAGCGCCTGGCCTTGGCTAGGGTCTCTTGTAATTGATCAATGTTAACAAGCTGGGCGTCGTTTCATTGGCCTATGCAGCTTTTCTTGCCTCCTGACAGCTTGTTGGCATTCATCAGACAAAATAACACCATGGTACTGGAGGTTGACGGTAATGGCTGCTACTTTGGGAATGGAGGCTCTGCCTGCAAGGTGAATTCGTGATATGAGGTGAGTAACAGCATCTTGAATCACACCCTGAAATCATTCACAGATCCTTGCAATACTGCAGTGATCTAAAAAGATCCAGTCCGCATGTTCAGTCGCCATCTCTGCAACTCCATTGTCTGGATGCAAATGTCACTCACAAGTATTGGAAAGTGGTTCAACTTCCATGCAAGTCTTCCATGACCTGCCAGTGAAGTTCAATTGTGAATCAGGTAGCCTATGATAGGTCTATATTGGAGAATTGTCCCAGTTTGAATTTGAAATGTGTGGGAGTGTCATTGTCAGTAAAACTGCATTATCTTAGAACAGGATTCCAAGGCCCTGTCCTCGAGGATTGCACAAAGTGTCTCCACCAGAGGTGAGCAACCCATTGAAAGTCCCAAACAACCTAAGTAGACTTCCAAATCATTAATGTTTAGATTATGTGAGGAAGTAGATGGGATGGCACAGTGTAAGATCGTGTCAAGCCTATTCTCACAGCCTTCACCTGCAGTGTTGTCTGTAGGTGGATGGCACGGAAGGGAATATCTTGACTACCATTACTGATACTTCTTCATGAGGTCATTGTCAAAGGTTCCAGATGGGCTGAACTTTGGAATTCCACTAGGAAAATGGACGATTTTCCATGGTCAATAATCTCTTGTAGTCATACACAAACTGGTTACCCGAAAACTATCCGATGTTGCAATTCTTCCCATTTTGCATGAATTCCCTGACAGTTCATGGATAGGGTATTCCAGTCTTTAGATAGTCTTCATAAGGTGTTTGCAGAAGGATCCGGCGTAACTTTTTTAATATTGATTGACCGGTGGAACAGTTTCCACATGTTTCCCTTGGACAGTTCAGGATTTCTTGCCTGGGCAAAGGATGGACCTGAGCCTTTGCTTCAAGGGCATTCTGTTTAGCAGCGGAGCCCCTGTGGATGTTGTTAGCAGCTGGAGTTTTTGATAGGTTCAGGATCCTTTGCCTGGCAAAGGGCGTACCGAGCCTTTACTTCAGGGGCAATTCTGCCTAGCAGCAGAGGCTACTGTGGAGGTGGCGGCAGCTGGAGCTGTCACCGTTGAGGCCTCTGGAGCCTTGCCTGATGCTCCAAAAGGACCTACTTTGGGAGAGAGTTCATCAATAGACTACTCACTCCTACTCCGTTTCTGGTGGAACAATCACCAGAGGCAGTGTCAGCCATTTGGGACTGAGGTTTAGAGGAAAGTGGCAGAGTGTGGCTGTAAGAAAGCAATTTAGAGGGCAAGGGTGGTGGAAGGAGCATAGGCTGAACCATGCAAAGACCTACCTAGCTGTGCAAAACAGCACACGGGCACGTCACTTTGCCTATGGAAACTACTTTCTCCTAGATCCTATTACCAATACTGCCTTTTTCAAATTGTCACCTTTTACATTGCTTGAAGAAAGCTTCTGAGCTTTCTTGCAGTGGTAACAGCATATTGGACCTGGACAGTTGTCATCTCCTTGATGACCTGTGTACCACACTTTAAAACATACTCCTTGTGGTTGCCATTTCTTTAAAACGGCAAGAGTGGCTCCATCCATACATGGCAGTGGAAGCACCGCATAGGGTGGAGGGGGGGGGCACATATGGCTTACTTTGAGGAGGCACCATGCTAAACTTAACGATTTCTGGAAGGACTAAATGTGTTAAAAGTTAGGAAGACAAGAGGTGGTGTCGATGTTCAAACCATCAACTTTCTCCTAAAACGTTTTACTGCCACTACATTAAATTCACTAGTTCTAGTAACAGTTTCTCCTCAGAATACCTTCATCAGGTCTCGGGAAAAAGACAATTCCCTTACAATGATTGAGGGTTTTGTGGAGGAGAACATGAAACTTGAAGTCCCAGGAATGTTGCATTCGCACGCAGCCGGTCACTCTCGTCGGTGACGAACCTAACTATCAGGCTACCATCTCGCCTGTGGGGTGATGCGAGGATCACATTGTGACATACTTCAACTATTTTACGATGAACTTCAAAAAAATGTCAAATCAAGAATGATACACCATCAATGGTCTTCACTACTAGGACTTACTACTAGGAAATGCCTCATATTACCAGGTAAGATCTCCTTAGTGGATTGGCCAGGAGGATTGTCCCCTCTTACCTGTTTGGGAGCCCAGGAAACCATACGATCCCATTCTTGCCTTTTGGGAGCTGGAAAGAGTTCCAGAGTGACAACGTGTGATGTTCAGAGAGAAGGTCGAGGGATTGTGTAGGTCGTCAGGGAGAGAGCTAGATTTGTAATTTGTAGTACTCATACAAATTTGAATTCTCATTTCCTCACCCCCCACCCACCATGGAGTCAAATGAGGAAGCTATAGTGGGGTTCAAAAATCTCCCAACAGCCACAGGGGTAAGAGGAAATATACGCCAGACCACTATTACAGTATCTGACGTAGTGCGGGGGACTATTGAGCTTACGATGAATAGTGCCTGCGGGACCCTAGCCCATATTTGACCAGCTGATGGAATTACCGGTCCTTGTTCAAGCCACCCGTCTAACGAAATAAAGGACCAAAAGAGGTGTCTGCTAGCTGCAGGGGCAGCGAGGCGCATCACTAACTCCAGGGACTCCTCGCGTCTCCTGGTATACGGGATGCACACACGGCAGACACACGTGGGAGAGTTCCTCCCTGGGCCAAGATAGAATGAACCAGGGGTGGGTACACCATCCACTCTCAATAGGCCTTGGTGCACCAGGAAGCCATTTTGTCTCATCCCCTGACGGTGACCCCTCCAGTATGGGTAGCCCTCGGTCTGGCTCACCAATCATTGGGACCTCAAAGCCACTCCATCGCGCACAAGGCAGCTTCGTTAGGGGGTTAGGGTAAGAGGTTCCTCACTGATGGATGGGTTCGACGCAGGCGCTGTGACATCGCTTCATCAAGCTAACTGTTGGAGGGTCCTACCTGGTTAAAACTTCTCAAAATGCTCAGCCCAATGTTCACGAAACCACAAAATGATCTGAGATGATCCATCCATCCGCCTGATCGGACTGCAGTCATCTGTGAGGAGGGCTAGAGAAGTTCAGCTTTCTCAGGGCTTGGTAGGGCAGGGCCGAAGTTCTCATTTATCAAAGAAAAGGCTTTCAACATCCTCAGCAAGATCCTGAGAACTGTTCCTTGTCCCTTCTCAGCAGTGTCCGAGCCCTATGCACCATGGAGCGACGCAAGACTTGATTACCATTCAGCTGAGCCATGTCTCCAGGAAGATGGAATTCTGTCTTGCCCTCGAGTATACGCCAATGGACTCCTGAGCTGCTTCGAGTGTTAACGCACTTGAAGAGGTTCCCACAGAGCAACTGGGTCCATCAGCGTGGGCGAGTTCTGTGAACGGTCACGAGACTGCCATGTGTTGAATTCACAGGCACACTCCTCTCCTTAGTCTGTCCAGGTGAAACAACCTTAGGGTGGCCACTGGAGGGATGGTGAGTTTTGAAGTGGACCCGCAGGGTAGCCACAAACAGCCTATGGTCGGTGCCACAGAACTCGGCACTGCGGTAAACCCTGCAGTTCAGGGGGATCCTCCATCGCATGCTGACAAGAATGTGTTCGATCTCCTTGGCCACTCCCCCCTAACGGAAGCTGCCTTGCCGCGGTGGGGGGGCTTGAGGTCCCAATGATCTGGTGAGCCGGACCAGGGTTACCCATACTGGAGGGGTCACCAGTGAGGGATGAGACAAAAATGGCTTACTGGTGCACAAAGGCCTATGAGAGGGGATGGTGTACCCACCCCTGGTTCATTCCATATTAGGACCAGGAGATCGCCCAGATGTGTTTGCCGTGCGTGGCATCCTGTATTACCAGGAGACAGGAGTCCTGGAGGTTGAGCGATGCTGACCTTGCGCCCTGCAGATAGCAACACACCTCTTTGGCCTTTTATTCTGGTTAGACGGGTGGCCTTATCAAGGCTCCGGTCAAGCAAAGGGCTAGGTCAAATATGGCTAGGGTCAAGCAGGCACTATTCAGTAGCGTAGCGCATAGGTCCCGCGACGCCATCAGTACTGTAATAGTGGCTGCGTATATTTCCTCATTACCCCTTGGCTCTGTTGGGAAGAGTTGAACCCCAACTATAGCTTCCCCTCTTGGACTCTATGGTGGTGGGGGGTGAGGAAAATGAGAATTCAACTTTGTATGATACTCAAATTTACAAAGCTCTAGCTCTCTCCCTGACGAAACCTTGCGCAATCCCTCGACCATTCCTCTGGAAAATCATACGTTGTCACTCTGGAACACTTTCCAGCTTCCAAAGGCAAGAAAAAGAAGGGAATCGTATGGTTCCCGGCTCCCAAACCAGGTAAGAAGGGAAACGTCCTTCCTCAATCACTAAGGAGTCTTACCTGGTAAATATGAAAGCATTTCATATAGAAGTTACCTGGTAGTGAAAAGACCATTGATGGTGTATCCAATCAGGGATCTGACATTTTTGAGGTCATCGGAAAATACTGAAGTTATGTAAACGGGATCCTCGCATCACCCCACAGCGAGACTGTAGCCTAATAATAGTGAGGTTTCGTCACCAGACGAGAGTGACCGTCTGCGTGCGAGATGCAACATTCCGGGGGCTCAAGTTTCATGCTCTCCTCACAAAAACCCTCAATCAGTGTCTTTTCCGAGACCTGATGAGGTATTCTGAGGAGAAACTGTAGAGGAAACAGAGGATTTAATGGTAGTGCAGTAAAACGTTTTAGGAAAGAAAGTTGATGGTTTGGAACAGTCGACACCACTCTTTTTCTAAACTTTTAACACATAGTCCTTCCAGAATCGGTTTTAAAGTTAGCATGGTACCCACGTTAAGGTAAAAGCCATATGTGCCCAACCCTATGCGGGTGCTTCCACTGCAAGGTTATGGCATGGAGACAACTCTTGCCGTTTTTTAAAGAAAAGAAAAATGGACGACCAAGGAGATGTGTAAAGTGTGGACAACAGTGGTCAACAGGAGATTGACAACTGGTCCAGGTGCCAAAGGCTGTTAACAACTGCAAAAGAGCTCATGAAGATCTTTCAAAGCAATGTAAAAGTTACAAATTTGAAAAGGAAGTATTGGAATAAGGGGCAAAAGGAGAAATAGTTTTCCAGAGGCCAAAGCGATGTGCCTGTGTTGTTTGCAAGCCAGGTAGGGTCCTTTGCTTCGGTTCTAGCCCCGCCTCCTTTCACACCAACCCTTGCCCTCCAATGCCTTCTTCTTACAGCACCCACCTGCCACTCCCTCTAAACCTCAATCCCAATTGCTGTGTGACACTGCCTCTGGTGAGTTGTTTCCACCAGAAACGGAGTAGGAGTGAGGGAGTCTATTGAGGGAGACTCCTCCTCCCAAAGTAAGGTCTTGGATCCATCAGGCAAGGCTCCAGAGGCCTCAACACCGGTGGACAGCATCCAGCTGCACACATCACAGAGGCCTCTGCTGATAGGCAGAATGCCCCTGAAGTAAAGGCTCAGGCACACCTTGCCCAGGCAAGGAATCCTGAAACCTGTCAAAAGACTCCAGCTGCCACAACATCCACAGGGGCCTCCGCTGCTAGACAGAATTTTGCCCTGAAGCAAAGGAATCAGGTCGTCCTTGCTTGGTCAAAGAAATCCTGAAACCTGTCCAAGGAAAACCGTGGAAACTTAGTCTCAACAGGTCAACAAATATTAAAAAGTACTCCCATGGGGATCATGGAAAGGGACAGCCTAAAGGTGTGAGCAAAACTTGACCACCGGTGCTGCCAAACACCTTATGAAGAAATATACAAAGACTGGATACCCTAATCCAATGGAACTGTCAGGGAAATCATGCAAAATGGGAAGAACGAACATCTGAAGCTTCATGGGAAACCAGTTTGTGTATGCCACAAGAGATTATGACCAGGAAAATCGTACCATTTCCTGAGAGGATTCCAAGTTCAAGCCCATTATGGAACCTTTGACAATGAAACCTCATGGCGGAGTAGCAGTAATGTACACCAGACATTCCTTTCCAGGCCATCACCTGCAGACAACCAATGCAGGTTGAAGGCTGTGAGAATAGCTTAACACGACCTTTACACTGTTGCCATCATCTACCTTCCTCCATCATAATCTCAACATTAATGATTTGGAAGATTTACTTGGGCAGTTGCCACCATCATTTCTACTCTGGGAAGATTTCAATGGGTCAGCATCACCTCTGGGGAGACACTTTGTGCAACCCTCGAGGAAGGGGCCTTGGAGTCCTTGTTCTTAAGAGTAGATGCAGTTTTACTGAACAATGACACTCCCGACACATTCCAAAATTCAAACTGGGAATTCTCCATATAGACCTATTCAATAGGCTCACCTGATTCACAATGAACTTTTCACTTGGCCAAAGGGGGGGGGGGGGGGGGGGGGGGGGGTTCCCATTGGAAAAAAAAAGTGGGGGGGGGGGGGGGAACCTTTTTGCCCAATTAATCGGAAGTGGACCACTTTCCAAATAGTTTTGGAGGAGGGTGAATGGATTCCAGCCAAGGAGTGCAGAGATGGGACTTTGAACATGCGGGACTGGAATCTTTTTAGAATCAACTGCAGTATTACAAGGATCTGTGAATGATTTCCAGGTATTCAAGATGATGTAACACCTCCACATCACGAAGTCACCTTGCAGCAGAAAGCATCCATTCAAAAGTATCGGCCATTACCGTCGACCTCCAGTACCATGTGTCTGATGAATTGCCAACCAAGCTGCAGAGCAGAAAAGCTGCATTAAGGCAAATGAACGCCGCCCCAGCAGTGTAACCTTGATCAATACAAGAAGACCCGAGCCAAGGCCCAGGCGAGGCTAAAAGAGGCTAGACAGACGTCGTAGGAGACAGTATGGTCTCCTCGATTAACTCTGGACTCCCTTAGCTTGGGTATGGGACAAAGGTGCGTAGATCGCTGGAAAGAGCATATCAATGTACAACTTGCTCTGAAGATAAGATGATAATCATCACAGATAAAACAAAATGTTGGCAAATGAGCTAGCTAAATACATGGCAGAGGATCTCCTCTGGAGCATCTTACACTGCTCGATTCTCACTTTTCGGGCGGACCAAGAACAACACTCAGTGTCGTTCTTCAGTAGGACTGCAGCAGAACTTCCATCAACTTGCCATTTTTGCGCCAAGGAGATGGACTCTGCTTTGCAGCTTCGGCCGTAAGAACTGCACTGAAGTGACGGTATCCATACCAAAATGATATCTCATCTACCAGAGAGCTCCAGAAGTTCCTGTTAGACTATTTAAAGGAATCTATAGGAGTGCACAGTGCCATCCACATGGAGAGAAGCTATAATCATCCTGTTCCTAACCTGGCAAAGATGCTTCCGAACCTGAAATTACAGACATATTTCCCTCACCAGCGCATCGCAAGCTGATGGAAGAATATGGTCAACTCAGGTTGACCATGGCTGCTTTCTTTTTTTTTTTTTTTTTCAAAAAGCAAACATCTGTTGACCCCACATCAATATGGCTTTAGGAAAATTAAGATCAACCAAAGTGCATTGTGAGGATGGAAACTGCATAAGGAATTCCTTCACACGCGATGTCACCATGATAGCAGTCGCTTGACCTTGAAAGGCTTACGATACTACTTGGGAAGCATGGCATACTCATGAAGCTGTATGACATTGGGTAGAGGGCATTACCTACTTTCTACAAAAGCTTCCTTGCTGGACAGGAAGTTTAGAGGTCGGGAAAAAAAGTTTCTTAACCTGGAAGATCAGCTGGAAGGGGATCCCACAAGGGAGTGTCTTAAGTGTGACCCTGTTTGCCATTGCTATAAATGACATTGTAAAGGGGTTCCAAGTGCTGTTAATGTAATCTGGTATGTGGATGGACTTCACACTGTACTTGCTCAGAGGAAGCTTACAGGATGTGCGAGGCGCATGCAGACTGAATAAATTAGGTTGTACTTGGGCAACATATCAGGGTTCAAATTTTCTCCAAGCAAGACCATGGCCTACAATTCGCCACAAACGAGGAAGTTTCCATCCTTCCCTCATTGATTGAGCAAAACCCACTGCAATTGTCCAAGAGGTGAAGTACTGGGTCAATTTGACTCCAAGACGTAATGGGTTTTGCCTCACATCAACAGTTAAAAGTGAAGGCTAACAAAAAGCACTTTAGTATTTTGCGGTTCTTTCAAATTTATCTTGGGGTTCAGACAGCACAAACGCTTCTACGGCTTTACGGAGCGTTATCGTAGTAAGCTGACTATGGATGTGAAGCTTATTCATCTGCACCTCCCACTGTTCTCCAGATGTTGGACTGGTCATAATGAAGCTCTCAGAATCTGTACTTGGGGCTTTAAGGTTCTTCACCTGTGGAGTCCTGTATTGGCGGAGAGTGGAGAACCACCTCTGTCATTACAACGGGACTACATGAAACCTGATTGACTACACGAGACTACAAGAATTCCGATCTCCTACATCCAGATTGCGTTTTCAACCCCCTTGAGGATAGCCGATCCTTGGTAGGAGAAGAGAATCTTGTAGAAGAATTAATTTGTCCCCCTTAGGACTAATAAGTCGAGCTGGATTGGTTGAATTGGGAAAGGGAGAGATATGAAGCAGAAGTCAGAAGAGATTTCTTCAGCATATTCTAAGTACAAGGATCGGACGCAATATATACAGATGGTTCGAAATCTGGAAAATGGTGTGGGCTTTGCAGCATGAGCAGACGGCAGACTGCATCTGCAGTCTTTCTCTAGCAGGCCCGATCTTAACTGCAGAGTACTGCATCTCGCAGCAGTTAAGATGAACCAGAGATCGTATGAACCATTCTATTGTGATATATTGTGACTCTCGTAGTGCCTTGCAAGCAATCAAGGCTACAACTCATTCACATGCAATATTGAGGAGGTTCAAGATTGGCTGCACTGATGTCAACAGTGCATGTTGGTGTCAGTGGGAATGAGCGAGCTGATCAGAAGGCCAAGGCAGCTGCCGCTTCAGCTTGTGATGCTCGCTTTCCTCTCCCACACACGAATTGAAACCCAGCATCAGGGTGTCTTCGCGATAAAGGAAGGAAAAATGGAGGCATATCTCCATAAATAAACGCGAAAGATTAGAGATGACCTTGGCCAGTTGGGCTGGCGGTAGCATTCCATCCCAATCGAAAAGTGGAAGTTGCATTAACAAGGGCTAAGAATCGGGCACACAAGACTGACGCACGGGCCGATGATGGCTAAAAAAATCAAGCACTTTGTGAGGGATGCCAAAGAGCCCTAAACAATGCACATGTATGGAAATATGTGCAACATTCCAGCCCAAAAGACGTATGTACTTTCCCCCCCATATAACTAAAGAATGTTTGGGGGGGAGGATTTGACATGAGGGTCTTATCATTTCCTTAGGGGCAAAATTTTTTTTTAATAAAATTTAATTATGCAAAATGTTTATGCATATTTTGTACCTTAAGTATTATTTTTTCCTTTGGTTTTTTTTTTTGTTTATTGTTTTTTAAATAAGTATCTATTATAGATTTTTAAAGTTTTAATCATTTTAAATTTCTATTTAAAAAGGTTTTTCCCCGCAATACCTTAGCTGTTAGGGGCAGAAATTTAAAAAATCATCAATAACCTTGGCCACTGTCCCATGTCCACAATGCATTTGGAGCCTGGTACCAGGGCCGAGACCCCATTTCTGGGACCTAGAAAGTCCCGAAAAGGAACTTTTCCGTCTGGGATCACTCCCAGCCGGGGGGCCGACAGACTCCATAGCCGTTCGGCCCGGGGCCGGAACCGCTTAAAGTCGCCCAGAAAAATGCAAAATTCTCCTGGGGCAATTGTCTGCCACAGATCGAGTTTGGCATAAAACGCCTCTTCACATAATTTTTTAATACATCGTAGGAGGATACAGCAAAAAGAGACTAAACCCAAAAAGCATACTTCAGCTAAACCCATAATACCTCATCAACCGGTGTCA
>NC_051402.1:28982674-28987674 GCF_015228065.2 Penaeus monodon | reverse complement strand
CATGTGAACATCATTGAACAACAGGAAAATGTGAACATATCTGTTATATAAGTGGTTTAAAACGAGATGGGCAGTCTGCTATCCATTTACTCTCGTGATAACATAAAGCATTTGCGAGAGTTGGGCCTAGTGGGCTTCCCATTGCTACGCCATCAGTTTGAGAGTATAATTGGTTGTTAAACATAAAAACATAATCTTCCACAGATTATTTAAGTTTCGTAAATTGGTCTTTTGTGAAGTTATACACATTGTCGGTATTCTTAAATAAACTGTTTATACAAATATCAATTGTTTCTTCCATGGGTATGTTTGTAAATTATGACTGTATGTCAAAACTGGCCATTATGACAGGGTTTTTCAGAGCTAATTGTAGACATATACTTACAAAGAGTTTTGGACAGTGTATTATTGTAGCAGTAGATTTGAGGATTGGTACTTTGGTTAGGTTGTAGTTAAATGTTTTTACAGCTGATAAGATAGGTCTAATCGGTACATCGGGTTTATGAACTTTTGGTAGTCCATATAATATTCCAGGCAAGGAACCAGATGCTCTGAGTTGATTATATGTTTCCAAGGATATGAAGTCATTGTCTTTCAAATGTTTTAACAGTCTATTCAATCTATCCTCTAATTGAATAATCTTAGAAAATGGCTCAGTATCTAATTTTCTAAATTTCGTATGATCTGATAGTAATACATTTACCTTATTGACATAATCGTGTTTCTCTAATATAACAACGCGTTTTTCTTTGTCTGGTTTAGTTATAATGATGTTAGGATCATTCTTTAAAGATTTCAAAGCGATGTATTTGAAGTCGTAAAGACTCATTAGCTAACTAACAATTTTCTCAAAAACTATCTGTTTGGACGTTCAAAGGCTAAAAAATGCTCAGCAAATTTAGGAGATTTACAAGTTAAAGCAAACAGAGACCTAAATTTAATAATTTGGTTTCATCCTCAACTAGTTTTATAATTGAATAGTTAAATATTACTTTACTGCTTTCGACTTCATATTCAGGAGTTATGCCAAGGTTGTGCAGTTTTCTTAAATGTCTAGTCTTAATCTTACAAGATCTTTATTGTTGTCCCTCGTTAATAACCATTTAAGGCAATTAAAGTCAATGAATGAGGTGAAATTTCTCAATTCTTGAAGTAACAGAGGATACTTAGCACTTTCGGAAGCAAGTTGTTTAGTCTTTTCCCTAATTTCATAGTTGAGCCAGGATCTATATAATTTGGTGTCTGTGAATCTACGGTTGTACAATTTAAACTGTAAAAAAAAATAGGAATAATGTTATAATTCTTACAGGTTTGGAGAAATTCAATGTCCAGGTTTAACTTCTTGATCTTGAAATCCGCCTTCTCTGTCTCTCGGTATTTCAACAGTACTGGTCAGCCATATCGGTTGGATAATATTTCCACAATAGATGATCCACGGGGGAAACGGATTTTTATTATAAATAGGACCAGGACAGCAGGAAACCACATCATGCGCATTTTCATTTATTGAGCTTTCGGACATCAGTAACTGTGTCCATCATCAGAATCTGCATTTACAAGAGAGCCAACATTCGTAAAAACTAAGTACACAAGAACTTAATATGTAATTACAGCGAAAATAAGAAACAAGATACACCAGCAACACAAATTATAAAAGTAAAAGTCGGGAGAAAATACTAAACACAGAAACAAATAAGATGTTTTGCTTACGATTATTCTCCGTAGGTGGAATGTGGAGTATGTGACTGTGTCATGTTGGCGTGACGACAGTTTACAGAAATTTGAATACCTGGATGTTGTAGGTGGGTGAGGAAGAGGGGAGGGGGGTAAAATGTGCAAATAATATCAAAGTATAGAGAGTAGCTGAACTTTATGTTTGGTTTTATTTCTTTAATCAATAATGATTCTAAGATTCTTAGGTCATTTTCATCTTTTGCTTTTCTCATTATTGTGAAGTCTAATTTTATTACATGATTTGTTTTAAGACAGTGATCTCGACTTAATGAGTAAATTGAAGAGGATAGTGGACGTAATGTCCGATAAGAGACCCCTTTATGCTCACAATATTTCATCATGCGATTCCTTGTTGTTGAACCTATATATCTAGCGTTACAGTTAGAACACTTTTTGAATAGACTACGTTTGAGCCTTTTGTCGAAAAAAAAAACGAACGAATAGTTCTGGAATTGGCGAAGATCAATCTGAAACTGGTTTATGGTAGTTCTATCCCTAAGACAAAACTTGTGTGATCATAGTACGGTAGCTTAAGGTATCGGATATCCCGAGGCACAATGTAATTCATGTAATTCATTGTAATTCCTAGGAAACAATGCTGAACTTCAGGTTGTGGGGTCGTGCTGCAGCTTGATCTTAGGCATGTAGTGTTCAACAAGGAGAGGAAAAAAATCCTGTAAATGAGGTAGAACACCGCCTTCCCTTTCATGAAGGGAAGTGTCCTAAGACAAAGGGTGCCATGATAAATCTTGAAGAATGGATAAAGCGAATAAAAGATTTATCTCATGATGAAGTATGGAATGATGATGGAAAGATCTGCCTTGCATTGTGACGACTTAGTGGGGATAGGTTGGGAACATATGAGGCATGGTATGCAAGAGTTAAAGACGTCGATTATAGCTGGAGATCCTTGGCAGATGAGCTCATAGTGGTTCATGATGTGGTGACCAGCACCAGAACTGCATTAGATAAGTTTCTAGGTGCTAAGAGGGAGGTGGGTGAGTCTCGTAGAGCATAAATAAACAAGACACAGAATTGGAAGAAAAGTTTTTTGTCTTGATTGTTTTAGATTTTAAGAGGAATGTGACAATGGATGAGTCTATGATGTGGTCACAGAACTGATAAATATCAATGTTGTTTGCTCGCATATCAAGCTCTAGTACTCAGATGGGAAGGGGTCGTGGCAGACCTACTATGACATGTGGATATTGTCAGAAGATAGGTCATACCATGAATAATTGTTTTTTATCAAAAGCTAAGAGGAAGTCATTATTCATTTCGCCAAAAACTTTGTAAAAAAAAAAAAAAAACAGTAATACAAGAGGGGTTTCAGTTTTCTTCCTAAAGTTACACCTAATTTGCGGTAAGGGAAATGGAGAAGTAGATATAAGACATTGTTTAAACCTGTCCCCCCGGCCCCCCTAACGGAAGCGCGGTTTAGGGGCTTGAGGTCCCCAAAAGATCGGGGGACTGGACTGGGGCTTTCCCATACTGGATGGGTCCCAGTGAGGGTGAGGCAAAATGGCTTTTCCGGTGCAAAAAAAAAGGCATGAAAAGGGATGGTGCACCCACCCCTGGTTTTATTCCTCTTGGACCTTGGCCACGTGTGTTTGCCGTGCTGGCATCCCCTATTACCCGGATCCCCCGGAAATTTAGTAATCGCATGCTTTGGGCCCCGCACTAGCGAACACCTCTTTTGGGTTTTTTTTATTCTTGTTAGAAGGGTGTCTTGGGGGCCCGGTCAATCAAAACGGCTGGTCAAAAATTTGGGTAGGGGAAGCGGCCCTTTCAACGGTACCTTGGTCCCGCGCTGCCATCAAATACTGTAAATTTATTGTTTATATTTCCTCATTACCCCTGTGGGTGTTTGGGAATTTGAGCCCCAACTATACTTCTCCCATTGACTCCATGGGGGGGTAGGGTGAGGAAATAAGAATTCATTTGTATGAAATATTACAAATTTTACAAAGATATACTTTTCTCCCTGCGACCATGTAACCCCCCCACCACCCTCTGGGAAATCACATTTATCACTTTTTTGGAACCTTTTTCCCCCCTTCCAAAGGGGGAAGAATGGAAATCGTAAAGGTTCCCGGGGTCCTAAAACCGTAAGAAGGGAAAAGTCCTCCTCAAAACCACTAAGGAAATCTTCCTTAAATATGAAGTTTTCATATAGTAAGTCTTAGTATGAATCTTGATGGTGTATCAATCAAGGGGCTTGATATTTTTTTTAAGTCAAAAACGGAAAAAAGTTAAGGATTCAACGTGAAAACCTCGCATCACCCCCCAGCGAATGTACCTAATTTTAGGTTTCGTCACCAATAGGGACCTCTGCGTGAATTTGACAAACCCTGGGGGTCAAGTTTCATTTCCTCCTCACAAAAACCCCATCAGTGTAAAGGGTTTCTTTTCCCGAGAAAACCCATGAGGGGTTTCTGAGGAAAACTGTTACTAGAAATAGGAATTTTTTAAAGCAGTGGAGTAAAACTTTTTTAAAAAAAAAAAGTTTGGTTTTGGAACAGTCGCTCCAGCTTCCCCTTTTAACTTTTAACATGTTTTGCCTTCCCCAAAACATTAAAATTGGCATGGGACTACCTCAGTAAAGCCCTAAGTGCCCCAACCCCATGCGTGCTTTTCCCCTGCCAGGGTTATGGGGGATAATCCAAACCCTTTTCATTTTAAAGGAAAATGGGCAACCAAAAATGGTAAAGTAGGGGAAACAGGTCATCAAAAATATGAAAATTTCCAAGGGGCCAAATGCTGTTCCACTGCAAAAAAATTGGTTTTTTTTTAAAAAAAAAACAATTTGAAAAAAATATTGGGAATAAGGTCAAGGAGTAAATTAGTTTTCCAAAGGGGAAAGCGACGTCCCCGTGTGCTTTTGCACAGCCAGGTAATCTTTTGCTTCGGGTTTTTTAACCCTCCTCCTTCCACCACCCTTGCCCTCCGTGCTTCTTAACCACCCCCACCCTCCACTTCCTTTTTAAAAAACCCGTCCCCAATTGCTGAAACCCCGCCTCTGGTGAATTCCAAACCCGAAACGGGTAGAGTGAGGGGGCTATTGAAAAAATTCTCAAGGGGCTTTGGAGCCATCAAATAAACTCCAGAGGCCCCCGGTGACGCCCAGCGCCACCACATCCCAGGGCCTCTGCTGCTAGGCAAATTCCCCGAAGCAAAGGCTCAGTACTCCCCTTACCAGCAAAGGTCCTGGCCGTTCAAAAGCCTCATTTCAAAGTGGGGGCTCTGGAGGCCGGGTCCCAAAGGCC
>NC_051402.1:28958828-28962160 GCF_015228065.2 Penaeus monodon | reverse complement strand
CAATGCGCTGTGATGACATTTCTTTGGAATTCTTTTATAAACCTCATACAATCCCCGCTGCTGATCGTTATTATATCTGGGCTGATCTATTTTTGCATTTACAAGGTAAGTGAGAATTTCCACTTCCTCAGGTGCAATTCAGTTCTAATAATATCGTGTTTTCCCTAGAGTCTTTGTTGCCTTTGTCATGGAAAGCCGACCATGATATTTTTTTGTGAGGAAAATAGCCCTTGAGTATGGAAACTCAGGTAATGTGGATATTGAGATCAACTCGATATTATGCCGAAGTTACCCGAGAATATTCAAGGTGTAATCATAAATGAAATTGTTTACATGTATGGTTACGTACGTAACAAAAATGGAAAATTATAGCATAAGGGCAATATGAGTGTATAAATGGCACTCCTGTAGAATAACAGTAAAACCAAAGTTTGAAAATACAAACCTTTGATTTTTCAAAAGTCCAGACTTCAACATGAAAAGTCTATATGTTACCATTTGTCTGAATACATTACCATCTTGTCTGTGAATTATCTTTGCATGATATATATTTCATACTATTTATTTTTAAAATTATGATTTAACTTATTGCGTTATATGCTATTGTATGTCTTCATATGTCATTATATATATCTGGTACAGCATGTGTGAAAGCAGGACCCTTTACCTTACACTGAAGGTGACAGAAAATTCTGTCACTCATTCCAGTGACTTCTGGCAATTGTTTAGCCTTTCCACCGTGGGGTTCGCTGCATACAGTGGCCCTTCCTGCTTGACTCACCAGAGTGAGTCATGACAGCTATACCCTTCATGATGAGTAGATTTTTCATGATGATCATAGGCTTGCCCGACATAAGAGGTTAATACAAGCTGTATGACAGCTCTCCAATTTATTGCCATGGTAGAAGAGCTTGATAAAAACAGTAGTTTGGGATTTAGAACTTTGGGTAATTCTTTACGGTATGGACGCACTCGCCAGAGACTAAGTCCCCAACTCCAGCCAACAATCTTGGGGGACACGTGGGGAACCGGGGGTTGGGGGGGGGTATAGAGTGGCCTCAGTTTGATTTGAGTGTCAGTAAAGGAGCAAAGGAAATTATGAATGCAAAGAATGCGACTTTTTGGAAATGCGATCCAACTCATATTTACGAAGATCAAAGAATGCGACTTTTCGGAGATACGAGCCAAATTTCATATTTACGAAGATCAAGGAATGCGACTTTTTGGAGTCAAATTTCACATTTATGATGAAAAAAAAAACGAGAGTTCGATTATGCCCGCCATAAAATTTAGGAAAGAGCAAGAAGCACACACGGTTAACGACATAAAATTTACTCCACAATCCAAGTTGCCCCAACTGGGCGTGCCTTTCGGGCACTGCCCGAGGGGAAGGTTGATGGGGGGCTCTGCCCCCTCAACACCCCCGGCAAACATTCTCTTCACCTCGATATGCACGGCAAAGATAGAGCTGAAAACAGGTTTTGTTTTTTTACTTGTCTCCCCTGTATGCTGAGAGTGGAGAACCACCTCTGTCATTACACCGGGACTACATGAACCTGATTTACTACACGAGACTACAAAGAATTCCGGGATCTCCTACATCCAGATTGGTTTTCAACCCCCTTGAGGATAGCCGATCCTATGGTAGGAGAATGAGGAATCTTGTAGAAGAACTTAATTTGTCCCCCCTTGGACTAATCAAGTCGAGCTGGATTTGGTTGGAATTGGGAAAGGGGAGAGATCTGAAGCAGAAGTCAGAGAGAGATTTCTTCAGCATATTTCTAAGTACCAAGGATCGGACGCAATATATACAGATGGTTCGAAATCTGAAAATGGTGTGGGCTTTGCAGCAGTGAGCAGAAGGAAGACTGCATCTGGCAGTCTTTCTCTAGCAGCCTCGATCTTCACTGCAGAGTTACATGCCATCCTCGCAGCAGTTAAGATGACCAGAGATCTTATGAACCATTCTATTGTGATATATTGTGACTCTCGTAGTGCCTTGCAAGCAATCAAGAGCTTAAACTCATCACATGCAATAGTGAGGGAGGTTCAAGATTGGCTTGCACTGATGTCAACAGTGCATGTTGGTGTCAGTGGGAATGAGCGAGCTGATCAGAAGGCCAAGGCAGCTGCCGCTCAGCCTTGTGATGCTCGCTTTCCTCTCCCACACACCGAACTGAAACCCAGCATCAGGAGTTGTCTTCGCGATAAATGGAAGGAACAATGGAGGCATATCTCCATAAATAAACTGCGAAAGATTAGAGATGACCTTGGCAGTTGGGTGGCTAGCATCCATCCCAACCGAAAAGTGGAAGTTGCATTAACAAGGCTAAGAATCGGGCACACAAGACTGACGCATGGGCCGATGATGGCTAAAAATCAAGCACTTTGTGAGGGATGCCAAGAGCCCTTAACAATCGCACATGTAGTGGAAATATGTGCAACATTCTCAGACCAAAGACGTATGTACTTGTCTCCCCCATATACACTGAAGAATGTATTGGGGGAGGATTGTGACATAGAGGGTCTTATCAGTTTCCTTAGGGAGACTAATATTTTTAATAAAATTTAATTATGCATAATGTTTATGCAATAATTTTGTACACTTAGAGTATAATATTTATGCCTTGATTTTTTATTTGTTTATTGTTATTTATAAGGTATCTATTGATAGATTTTTAAAGTTTTAATCATTTTAATATTTCTATTTAACAAGGTATTCGCCGCTAATGACCTTAGCTGTTGACGCGGCAGATAATTTAAAATAATCAATCAATCAATCCTTGGCCACTGTACCATGTCCAGCAATGCAGGTTGGAGCGCTGGTACCAGGAGCCAGAGATCCTCATTTTCTGGGACCTAGCAAAGTCCCGGAGAAGGAAGCTATTCTCGCTGCTGGGATCAGCTCCCGAGCCATGGGGGCCGACAGACATCTCATAGCCAGTTCGGTCACAGCCGGATACCGCATTGAAGTCGCCCAGAACAATGCGAATATCTCACTGGGGGCAATTGTCTGCCACAGATGCGAGTTTGGCATAAAACGCCTCTTTCACATCAAGTTTACATACATCGGTAGGAGCGTATACAGCAATAAGAGACATGAAGCCAAAAGCATACTTCAGTCTCAATGCCATAATACGCTCATCAACCGGTGTCACCTCAACTACCGAGGGCTGAAGTCGGCTGGAGATGGCTATGGCCACACCCTGGAGGTGGTGACCATCTCTGCAGCCTGACCAGTAGTAGGAGTACCCACCCACACTGATCATGATGCTACTAGGGCTTCTCACCTCTGGGAGGGCATGATCGCAACTGCCTCTGCCCTCATAAAT
>NC_051402.1:28951328-28953828 GCF_015228065.2 Penaeus monodon | reverse complement strand
CATTGCTACGTCATCAGTTTGAGAGTATAATTGGTTGTTAAACATAAAAACATAATCTTCCACAGATTATTTAAGTTTCGTAAATTGGTCTTTTGTGAAGTTATACACATTGTCGGTATTCTTAAATAAACTGTTTATACAAATATCATTTGTTTCTTCCATGGGTATGTTTGTAAATTATGACTGTATGTCAAAACTGGCCATTATGACAGGGTTTTCAGAGCTAATTGTAGACATATACTTAGCAAAGAGTTTTGGACAGTGTATTAATTGGTAGCAGTAGATTTGAGGATTGGTACTTTGGTTAGGTTGTAGTTAAATGTTTTTACAGCTGATAAGATAGGTCTAATCGGTACATCGGGTTTATGAACTTTTGGTAGTCCATATAATATTCCAGGCAAGGAACCAGATGCTCTGAGTTGATTATATGTTTCCAAGGATATGAAGTCATTGTCTTTCAAATGTTTTAACAGTCTATTCAATCTATCCTCTAATTGAATAATCTTAGAAAATGGCTCAGTATCTAATTTTCTAAATTTCGTATGATCTGATAGTAATACATTTACCTTATTGACATAATCGTGTTTCTCTAATATAACAACGCGTTTTTCTTTGTCTGGTTTAGTTATAATGATGTTAGGATCATTCTTTAAAGATTTCAAAGCGATGTATTTGAAGTCGTAAAGACTCATTAGCTAACTAACAATTTTCTAAAAACTATCTGTTTGGACGTTCAAAGGCTAAAAAATGCTCAGCAAATTTAGGAGATTTACAAGTTAAAGCAAACAGAGACCTAAATTTAATAATTTGGTTTCATCCTCAACTAGTTTTATAATTGAATAGTTAAATATTACTTTACTGCTTTCGACTTCATTTTCCCAGGAGTTATGCCAAGGTTGTTGCAGTTTTCTTAAATGTCTAGTCTTAATCTTACAAGATCTTTATTGTTGTCCCTCGTTAATAACCATTTAAGGCAATTAAAGTCAATGAATGAGGTGAAATTTCTCAATTCTTGAAGTAACAGAGGATACTTAGCACTTTCGGAAGCAAGTTGTTTAGTCTTTTCCCTAATTTCATAGTTGAGCCAGGATCTATATAATTTGGTGTCTGTGAATCTACGGTTGTACAATTTAAACTGTAAAAAAAAATAGGAATAATGTTATAATTCTTACAGGTTTGGAGAAATTTATTGTCTAGGTTTAACTTCTTGATCTTGAAATCCGCCCTTCTCTGTCTCTCGGTATTTCAACAGTACTGGTCAGCCATAAACGGTTGGATAATATTTCCACAATAGATTATCCACGGGGGAAACGGATTTTTTTTATAAATAGGACCAGACAGCAGGAAACCACATCATGCGCATTTTCATTTATTGAGCTTTCGGACATCAGTAACTGTGTCCATCATCAGAATCTGCATTTACAAGAGAGCCAACATTCGTAAAAACTAAGTACACAAGAACTTAATATGTAATTACAGCGAAAATAAGAAACAAGATACACCAGCAACACAAATTATAAAAGTAAAAGTCGGAGAAAATACTAAACACAGAAACAAATAAGATGTTTTGCTTACGAATTATTCTCCGTAGGTGGAATGTGGAGTATGTACTGTGTCATGTTGGCGTGACGACAGTTTACAGAAATTTGAATACCTGGATGTTGTAGGTGGGTGAGGAAGAGGGGAGGGGGGTAAAATGTGCAAATAATATCAAAGTATAGAGAGTAGCTGAACTTTATGTTTGGTTTTATTTCTTTAATCAATAATGATTCTAAGATTCTTAGGTCATTTCATCTTTTGCTTTTCTCATTATTGTGAAGTCTAATTTTATTACATGATTTGTTTTTAAGACAGTGATCTCGACTTAATGAGTAAATTGAAGAGGATAGTGGACGTAATGTCCGATAAGAGACCCCTTTATGCTCACAATATTTCATCATGCGATTCCTTGTTGTTGAACCTATATATCTAGCGTTACAGTTAGAACACTTTTTGAATAGACTACGTTTGAGCCTTTTGTCGAAAAAAAAACGAACGAATAGTTCTGGAATTGGCGAAGATCAATCTGAAACTGGTTTATGGTAGTTCTATCCCTAAGACAAAACTTGTGTGATCATAGTACGGTAGCTTAAGGTATCGGATATCCCGAGGCACAATGTAATTCATGTAATTCATTGTAATTCCTAGGAAACAATGCTGAATTTCAGGTTGTGGGGTCGTGCTGCAGCTTGATCTTAGGCATGTAGTGTTCAACAAGGAGAGGAAAAAAATCCTGTAAATGAGGTAGAACACCGCCTTCCCTTTCATGAAGGGAAGTGTCCTAAGACAAAGGGTGCCATGATAAATCTTGAAGAATGGATAAAGCGAATAAAAGATTTATCTCATGATGAAATATGGAATGATGATGGAAAGATCTGCCTTGCATTGTGACGACTTAGTGGGATAGGTTGGGAACATATGAGGCATGTATGCAAAAAGTTAGAGTCATATAGGCTGGTAA
>NC_051402.1:28938681-28951228 GCF_015228065.2 Penaeus monodon | reverse complement strand
ATAACTCTGTGTGGGGCCAATGTGGTGTCAGTAGGAATGAGCAAGCTGATCAGAAGGCCAAGGCAGCTGCCGTTCAGCCTTGTGATGCTCGTTTTCTTCTCCCACACACCAACCTGAAACCCAGCATCAGGAGTTGTCTTCGTGATAAATGGAAGGAACAATGGAGGCATATCTCCAGAAATAAGCTGCGAGAGATTAGAGATGACCTTGGCAGTTGGGTGACTATAGCATCCACCCTAACCGAAAAGTAGAAGTTGCATTAACAAGACTAAGAATGGGCGCACAAGACTGACTCAGGGGCCGATGATGGCTAAAAGTCAAGCACTTTGTGAGGGATGCCAAGAGCCCTTAACGATCGCACATGTAGTGGAAAGATGTGCAACATTCTCAGACCAAAGACGTATGTACTTGTCTCCCCCATATACACTGAAAAATGTATTGGGGGAGGATTGTGACATAGAGGGTCTTATTAGTTTCCTTAGGGAGACTAATATTTTTAATAAAATTTGATTATGCATAATGTTTATGCAATAATTTTATACACTTAGAGTATAATATTTATGCTTTGATTTTTTATTTGTTTATTGTTATTTATAAGATATCTAATGATAGATTTTTAAAGTTTTAAACATTTTAATATTTCTATTTAACAAGGTATTCGCCGCTAATGACCTTAGCTGTTGACGCGGCAGATAATTTTAAATAATCAATCAATCAATCTCCCCAGAGGTGATGTCGACCATTGAAATCTCCCAAGAGTAGAAATGGATGTAAGGGTCGTGTCAAGCCTATTCTCACAGCCTTCACCTGCAGTGTTGTCTGCAGGTGGTTGGCCTGGAAGGAAATATCCTGATGTACCAGTACTGCTACTCCTCCAAGTGTCCCATAATGGGCTTGAATTTGGAATCCTGTCAGGGGAATCAGACAATTTTCCCTGGTCATAATCTCTTGTAGGCATACACAAACTGGTTTACTATCAGACTGTAGCTATCAGATTTGCATTTTCATTTTGCATGAATTTCCTGACAGTTCCATTCGATTAGGGTATCCAGTTCTCCAAACTACTACTTCATAAGGTGTTTGGCAGCACCTGTGGTCAAGGTTTGCCCCACACCTTTGGGCTGTCCCTTTCCAGGATCTTGGGAGAATCTTTTGAGGGTTTGTTTACCCGTGGAACTAGTTTCCACAGGCTTCCTTTTGACAGGTTCAGGTTTTGTTTGCTTGGGCAAAGGACAGACCTGAGCCTTTGCTTCAGGGGCATTCTGCCTAGCAGCAGAGGCCCCTGTGGATGTAGAGGCAGCTGGAGCTGTCACCGTTGAGGCCTCTGGAGCCCTGCCTGACGGCTCCAGAGACCCCACTTTGAAATGAGGCTTTTGAACAGGCTCAGGATTCCTTTGCCTGGTCAAGGGGAGTACCTGAGCCTTTGCTTCAGGGCATTCTGCCTAGCAGCAGAGGCCCCTGTGGATGTGGTGGCTGCTGGAGCTGTCACCGTTGAGGCCTCTGGAGCCTTACTTGATGGCTCCAAAGACCTTGAGAATTCTCTTCAATAGACCCCTCACTCCTACTCCGTTTCTGGTGGAATTCACCAGAGGCAGTTTCAGCAATTGGGGACTGAGGTTTAAAGGAAGTGGCAGGGTGTGTGGTGTAAGAAGCAACGGAGGGCAAGGGTTGGTGGGAAGGAGGATGGGTTACAACCGAAGCAAAAGATTTACCTGGCTGTGCAAACAGCACACGGGCACGTCGCTTTGGCTTCTGGAAAACTAACTCACTCCTTGCACCTTATTACCAATACTTTTTCAAATTTGTACCTTTTACATTGCTTTGAAGAAGCTTCATGAACTTCTTTGCAGTGGTAACAGCATATTGGACCTGGACAATTGTCATATCCTTGATGACCTGTTGTACCATACTTTACACATACTCTTGGTTGTCCATTTTCCTTAAAATGACAAGAGTTGGATCTATGCCCATAACCCTGGCAGTGGAAGCACCGCATAGGGTTGGGCACTTATGGCTTTACCTTGAGGTAGTACCATGCCAACTTAACTGATTCTGGAAGGACTAACATGTTAAAAGTTAGAAGGAGAGCTGGAGTCGACTGTTCCAAACCATCAACTTTCTTCTTAAAACGTTTTACTGCCACTGCATTAAAATTCTCTAGTTCTAGTAACAGTTTCTCCTCAGAATACCTCATCGGGTCTCGGGAAAAGACAATTCCCTTACACTGATTGAGGGTTTTGTGAGGAGAACATGAAACTTGAGCCCCAGGGATGTCACATATTGCACGCAGACGGTCCCTCTCATCTGGTGACGAAACCTCAACTATTAGGCTACCATCTCGCTGTGGGGTGATGCGAGGATCACGTTGACATACCTCAACTATTTTCCGATGTACTTCAAAAATATCAAGATCCATGATTGATACACCATCAATGATCTTCACTACTAAGTACTTACTATATGAAATACTCTCATATTTATCAGGTAAGATTTCCTTAGTGGATTGAGGAGGACTTTTCCCCTTCTTACCTGGTTTAGGAGCCCGGGAACCATTACGATTTCCATTCTTTCCCGTTGGAAGCTGGAAAGGTTCCAAAGTGATAACATGTGATGTTCCAGAGGGAATGGTCGGGGGATTACATAGGTCGTCAGGGAGAGAGCTATATCTTTGTAAATTTGTAATACTCATACAAATTAGAATTCTTCATTTCCTCACCCCTACACCCTCCATGGAGTCCAACGGGGAGAAGCTATAGTTGGGGCTCAAAATCTCCCAACAGCCACAGGGGTAATGAGGAAATATACACAATCACTATTACAGTACTGATGGCAGTCGCGGGACCCAAGCGCTACCGACTGAACAGGGCCTGCTTGACCCTAGCCATATTTGACCAGCCGATTGACTTGACCGGGCCTCAAGACACCCTTCTAACCAGAATAAAGAACCAAAGAGGTGTGTCGCTAGCTGCAGGGCGCAGCATGCAGCATTACTCAACTTCCAGGACTCCTGGTAATAGGGGATGCCACGCACGGCAAACACACGTGGTCCAAGGTCCAAGATGGAATGAACCAGGGGTGGGTGCACCATCCCCTCTCATAGGCCTTTGTGCACCAGGAAGCCATTTTGTCTCATCCCTCACTGGTGACCCATCCAGTATGGGTAGCCCTCTAGTCCAGCTCACCAGATCATTGGGACCTCAAGCCCCTCAACCGCGGCTTCCGTTAGGGGGCCGGGGACAGGATCTTAACAATGTCTCTACTATCTTACTTCATCCATTTGCCTTATCCTGCAAATTAGGTGTAACTTTAGGAAGAACTGAAACCCCTCTTGTATTACTGTTTTTTTTTTTTTTACAAAGTTTTTGGCGAAATGAATAATGACTTCCTCTTAGCTTTTGATAAAAAACAACTATTCATGGTATGACCTATCTTCTGACAATATCCACATGTCATAGTAGGTCTGCCACGACCCCTTCCCATCTGAGTACTAGAGCTTGATATGCGAGCAAACAACATTTGATATTTATCAGTTCTGTGACCACATCATAGACTCATCCATTGTCACATTCCTCTTAAAATCTAAAACAATCAAGACAAAAAACTTTTCTTCCAATTCTGTGTCTTGTTTATTTATGCTCTACGAGACTCACCCACCTCCCTCTTAGCACCTAGAAACTTATCTAATGCAGTTCTGGTGCTGGTCACCACATCATGAACCACTATGAGCTCATCTGCCAAGGATCTCCAGCTATAATCGACGTCTTTAACTCTTGCATACCATGCCTCATATGTTCCCAACCTATCCCCACTAAGTCGTCACAATGCAAGGCAGATCTTTCCATCATCATTCCATACTTCATCATGAGATAAATCTTTTATTCGCTTATCCATTCTTCAAGATTTATCATGGCACCCTTTGTCTTAGGACACTTCCCTTCATGAAAGGGAAGGCGGTGTTCTACCTCATTTACAGGATTTTTTTCCTCTCCTTGTTGAACACTACATGCCTAAGATCAAGCTGCAGCACGACCCCACAACCTGAAATTCAGCATTGTTTCCTAGGAATTACAATGAATTACATGAATTACATTGTGCCTCGGGATATCCGATACCTTAAGCTACCGTACTATGATCACACAAGTTTTGTCTTAGGGATAGAACTACCATAAACCAGTTTCAGATTGATCTTCGCCAATTCCAGAACTATTCGTTCGTTTTTTTTTCGACAAAAGGCTCAAACGTAGTCTATTCAAAAAGTGTTCTAACTGTAACGCTAGATATATAGGTTCAACAACAAGGAATCGCATGATGAAATATTGTGAGCATAAAGGGGTCTCTTATCGGACATTACGTCCACTATCCTCTTCAATTTACTCATTAAGTCGAGATCACTGTCTTAAAAACAATCATGTAATAAAATTAGACTTCACAATAATGAGAAAAGCAAAAGATGAAAATGACCTAAGAATCTTAGAATCATTATTGATTAAAGAAATAAAACCAAACATAAAGTTCAGCTACTCTCTATACTTTGATATTATTTGCACATTTTACCCCCCTCCCCTCTTCCTCACCCACCTACAACATCCAGGTATTCAAATTTCTGTAAACTGTCGTCACGCCAACATGACACAGTCACATACTCCACATTCCACCTACGGAGAATAATCGTAAGCAAAACATCTTATTTGTTTCTGTGTTTAGTATTTTCTCCCGACTTTTACTTTTATAATTTGTGTTGCTGGTGTATCTTGTTTCTTATTTTCGCTGTAATTACATATTAAGTTCTTGTGTACTTAGTTTTACCGAATGTTGGCTCTCTTGTAAATGCAGATTCTGATGATGGACACAGTTACTGATGTCCGAAAGCTCAATAAATGAAAATGCGCATGATGTGGTTTCCTGCTGTCCTGGTCCTATTTATAATAAAAATCCGTTTCCCCCGTGGATCATCTATTGTGGAAATATTATCCAACCGCTATGGCTGACCAGTACTGTTGAAATACCGAGAGACAGAGAAGGCGGATTTCAAGATCAAGAAGTTAAACCTGGACATTGAATTTCTCCAAACCTGTAAGAATTATAACATTATTCCTATTTTTTTTTACAGTTTAAATTGTACAACCGTAGATTCACAGACACCAAATTACATAGATCCTGGCTCAACTATGAAATTAGGGAAAAGACTAAACAACTTGCTTCCGAAAGTGCTAAGTATCCTCTGTTACTTCAAGAATTGAGAAATTTCACCTCATTCATTGACTTTAATTGCCTTAAATGGTTATTAACGAGGGACAACAATAAAGATCTTGTAAGATTAAGACTAGACATTTAAGAAAACTGCACAACCTTGGCATAACTCCTGAATATGAAGTCGAAAGCAGTAAAGTAATATTTAACTATTCAATTATAAAACTAGTTGAGGATGAAACCAAATTATTAAATTTAGGTCTCTGTTTGCTTTAACTTGTAAATCTCCTAAATTTGCTGAGCATTTTTAGCCTTTGAGCGTCCAAACAGATAGTTTTTTTAGAAAATTGTTAGTTAGCTAATGAGTCTTACGACTTCAAATACATCGCTTTGAAATCTTAAAGAATGATCCTAACATCATTATAACTAAACCAGACAAAGAAAAACGCGTTGTTATATTAGAGAAACACGATTATGTCAATAAGGTAAATGTATTACTATCAGATCATACGAAATTTAGAAAATTAGATACTGAGCCATTTTCTAAGATTATTCATTAGAGGATAGATTGAATAGACTGTTAAAACATTTGAAAGACAATGACTTCATATCCTTGGAAACATATAATCAACTCAGAGCATCTGGTTCCTTGCTGGAATATTATATGGACTACCAAAAGTTCATAACCCGATGTACCGATTAGACCTATCTTATCAGCTGTAAAAACATTTAACTACAACCTAACCAAAGTACCAATCCTCAAATCTACTGCTACCAATTAATACACTGTCCAAAACTCTTTGCTAAGTATATGTCTACAATTAGCTCTGAAAACCCTGTCATAATGGCCAGTTTTGACATACAGTCATAATTTACAAACATACCCATGGAAGAAACAAATGATATTTGTATAAACAGTTTATTTAAGAATACCGACAATGTGTATAACTTCACAAAAGACCAATTACGAAACTTAAATAATCTGTGGAAGATTATGTGTTTATGTTTAACAACCAATTATACTCTCAAAACTGATGACGTAGCAATGGGAAGCCCACTAGGCCCAAACTCTCGCAAATGCTTTATGTTATCACGAGAGTAAATGGATAGCAGACTGCCCATCTCGTTTTAAACCACTTATATAACAGATATGTTCAATATTTTGCTGTTCAATGATGATTCACATGTAAACATGTGAAACTATGTATACTCTAAACATGACAACATACATTTTACTTCTGAAGTCGAACTCAGTAAACTCCCTGTCTTTTCTGGATATTAGGTTTGATCATGATCTTAATACCTTTAAAACCTCTTTGTACAGAAAACCTACTTTCTCTGGTCTTTGTTTTAATTATTTATCCTTCTTATCTATGATGTTTATAGTTAATACAGTCAGAACTTGTTGCACAGATCTTCTCAAATCTGTTCAGACTGGCATTCTATAAAACGAGAAATGCAATTCTAGAAACTTTTTTTTTTTTTTTTTTTTTTTTTTTTTTTTTTTTTAAACAAATCCCCTGTGGCTGTCATTCAAAAACAGATAGACTATTTTTAAACAAGATGCTATGCCCAAAACCAATGAATTACAATGTGCCTCAGGATATCTACCTTAAGCTACCTTCTATGATCACACAACTTTTGGCTTAGGGAAAGAACTACAGAAACTACTTAGCTACCATTTCCCACAAATCAGTTTAGAACGATCTTCACCAATTCCAGAACTAGTTCGTTCGTTTTTTTTCCACAAAAGAATCTGTACCAAAACATACATGATCAAAGTCTACTCATACAATTGTTCTAGCTGTAACGCTAGGTTCAACAACAAAGGAATCTAATGAGATATTGTAAGCATAAAGGGGTCTCTTATCGGACATTACGTCCACTATCCTCTTCAACTTACTCATAACTCGAGATCACTGTCTTAAAACAAATCATGTAATAAAATAGACTTCACAATAATGAGAAAAAGCAAAAGATGAAATGAGCTAAGAATCAGAATCATTATTGATTAAAGAAATAAAACCAAACATAAAGACAATGAAAGTTCAGCTACTCTCTATACTTGATATAATTTGCACATGTTTCCCCCCTCCCCCCTCCCTCACCCACCTACAACGAACATCCAGGTATTCAAATTTCTGTAAACTGTCATCACGCCAACATGTCACATACTCCCCATTCCACCTACAGAGAATAATCGTAAGCAAAACATCTTATTTTTTCTGTGTTTAGTATTTTCTCCCGACTTTTACTTTATAATTTGTGTTGCTGGTGTATCTTGTTCTTATTTTCGTTGTAATTATATATTTAGTACTAATGTACTTAGTTTTTACAAATGTTGGCTCTCTTGTAAATGCAGATTCTGATGATGGACACAGTTATTGATGTCCGAAAGCTCAATAAAGGAAAATGCGCATGATGTGGTTTCCTGCTGTCCTGGTTCTCCTATTTATAATAAGAATCCGTTCCCCCGTGGAAACATCTATTGTGAAAGTTTATATATATATATATATATTAATATAATATATATTATATATATATATATATATATATATATATATATATATAATGTATAATTATCATTACCAGTATTCTGTTGTGTAAGCAACATAAAATCACTACTACTAAACTAGTATACACACACACACACACCACACACACACACACACACACACACACACACACACATATATTATATATATATAATATATATATATATATATATATATATATATATAACATATATTATATATATATATATATATATATATATTATATATATATATATATATATGTATATATATATATATATATATATAATATATATATATAATATATATATATATATATATATATAATATATATTATATATATATATATGATACAGTGCACATGGGCTACTTCAGGAAACACAAACTGAAAGCTGCTCCGCCCGGCGCCACCTGAAACCACAAAAGTAGATTAATGACTATCCTCCGAGGGTTTCTTGAATTTCTATAAACCCGCTCCGTGAGTTAAATTTACACAATAATTCCCAATAATTATCTCAATAGTAGGAAATGACAGAGGGAAAGACATGGAAATCACCGCTGCCGCCACTATCGAAATCTAAATAAATCAAAAGAATATTAGATTTCTATTTAAAATATGATCGTCGTCACAACCACTATTTCATTTGAAAAAAACAGGGAAAACATATCTCCTTCAATGAATTAATCATTTTAAAAATATACCGTCATCATTCCTATAATGAAGGAATTAACTAATGTTAAAATTTCCTGTATTTTACTGTTTTAATCTTACATGAAAATGCATTAAATTTATATTCAAACTTTCATATATGTTAGATAGTCTACTAAAATATTATGTTTACTGAAACGTTTCTTAAAAACTTGATAAATATAAATGACAAACTCTTCTTACCAAAATAACCACCAAAAAAACACACGGGCCATGGTTACTCTGCAGTTCTATCCTGAACGACGTCCCTTGACGAGTCGTAGAGCGGGGTTCAGCCTCCCGGTCATGCTTCACAAGCAGCAGCAGCATCACCTGATCGTACAACGTACTATGTCCGTCATCGCGGTTTTTTTTCACTGGTGCTCGGCGCCCGTGATTTTCATTTCTTTTCTAATACTTATGGAAGATTCTTCACCTTCCATGGGTGTATATATATAATATTATATATATATATGTATATATACATATATATATATATATATATATATATATATATATATATATATATATATATATATATATATATATATACGTACATACACATACACGAATAGAAAAAACACTCTTCCGTGTTGAGACAATGGAAGACAAATCCACAATTCAAAAACTAGATTTATTGAAAATGAGACTACAATTTCGAAATCCACCTGGAATCCATCATCAGGTCTGAGGACGGAATCCAGGTGGATTTCGAAACTGTAGTCTCATTTTCAATAAATCTAGTTTTTGTATTGTGGGTTTTTCTTCCACACTTTATTGTGTTTATGTTCGAATATGAAAATACTTATAAATATACATACATACATAAATTATGTGTATACTATATATATATATATATATATATATATATATATATATATAATATATATATACATATATATATATATATATATACATATATATGCTCGCGCGCGCAAATATATGTATATACGCGCACGCGCGTGTGTGTGTGCTTATGGTTTGCGTGTGTGTGTGTTTGTGTGTGAGTGTGTGTGTGTGTGGTGGTGTGTGTGTGTGTGTGTGTGTGTGTGTGTGTGTGTGTGTGTGTGTGTGGTGTGGTGTGTGTGTGTGTGTGTGTGTGTGTGTTGTGTGTGTGTGTGGCAGGTGCACAAACCAGTTTGAGGCTTGTGGGCAAAGCCTAAGGCGACCCACAGGCGGAAGTTGGGCCCCACAGCCTGCCACCACCCCTTTATTTGAGGTAGCATTGGCAGAGGTGGCGTCCACCTATAGCGACCACCCGAGGCTTAATCTCAGGCAAGCTATCCGGGTAGGTGCTTGGAACATCTGTTCTTGCGGCAGGATAAACAGTTACCCCTGCTATCAATGGAGCTGAAACGGTTGGGAATTGAGGTGGCTGCCCTCTTGGAGGTGAGAAGACCTGCCAGTATGGGTGGTTATACCTACTACTGGTCGATCCGTGGCAATAGTCATCATCTTCAAGGAGTAGCATAGCCATCTCTAGGTGTTACCTCAGTAGTAGAGTAAAACCGATTGATAAGCGTATTATGGCATTGAGACTAAAGCAAGCTTTTGGCTTTGTGTTTCGTATTGCTATTTAAAACTCCTACCAATGTTTGGAAACTTGATGTGAAAGAAGTGTTCTATGCCAATCTCACATCCGGGGCAGGCAATTGTCCACAGCAAGACATTCGCATTGTTCTGGGCTACTTCAATGCAGTATCCAGCTGTGATTGAGCTGGTTATGAGATGTCTGTGGTCCCTATGGCTCGGGAGCTGATCCAGCAGCGAGAACAGCCTCTTTCTCCGGGACTTTGTTAGGTCCCTCAGACTAAGGATTTCTGGTCCCTGGTATCAGCACTCCAACTCGTATCGCTGGACTGGTATAGTGATACTGTGGCCAAGGAAATCGCCCACATTCTTGTCAGCACTCGCTGGAGCAATTACAGGATTACTGAGTGCCAAGTTCTGTGGCACTGACCATAGGCTGGTAGGGCTACTCTGTAAGTCCACTACAAAACTTCTCATCCCTCCAATGGCTTCTCTAGGGTGTTAGGGCATCTAGATAGGAGTACTTCAAATGTGAAACACTCAAAGCAGTACAGGAATTTATTGGTGAATGCCGGAGAGCAAGGAAGAATTCTTCTTACTGGAAATATTGGAGGCTACTGAAGCATGTTGCATGGCTTGGCTGTATGGCAATCAGGTCTTCCTTGGTGTGTAGGGCCTGGACCCTGCTGAGAAGGGACAAGTAGTTCATCAGGAACTGAGGAGGTTGCAGGCCACTTTTTGGTAAATGACCTTAGCCCTGCCTACCAAACCCTGAGAAAACTAAACTCTAAGCCCTCCTTGCACATGACTGCAGTCTACTCAGTAGATGAACAGATCAACTCAGATCATGATGGGATTCATGAACGTTAGGTAGACCCTCCATCAGTTGCTTGGATGCTAATGGTATCACAACCTGTGCCAGACCCACCCATCAGCAAGGAACCTCCTACCCTAATTGAGATAAGGATAGAGATTTCTAAGCTGAAGGGTGGGAAAGCCGTATGCATATGTGATAACTACTTGCTAAGGCATGGACTCCCCCCACTTTGACTTTATTGAAGCCCTGCCGTGGGCACAAACTAATCGAGTTCTCTGTCATGAGCTTGTCAAGGAGAGAGAACCAATACCCCTGCCTAGTCTGAAGGCAGAGGCTGAGAAGGTCATTGCAGCCATCACTCCTCTGGGTAGTAGAACCTACATGGATGGATCAGTCAATCCTTAACCACACTGCAGGCACAGCTTTGCAGCAAGGGATGCCACATAATTTATGAGGGCAGAGGCAGTTGCGATCATGCCCTCCCAGAGGTGAGAAGCCCTAGTAGCATCATGATCAGTGTGGGTGGGTACACCTACTACTGGTCAGGCTGCAGAGATGGTCACCACCTCCAGGGTGTGGCCATAGCCATCTCCAGCCGACTTCAGCCCTCGGTAGTTTAGGTGACACCGGTTGATGAGCGTATTATGGCATTGAGACTGAAGTATGCTTTTGGCTTCATGTCTCTTATTGCTGTATACGCTCCTACCGATGTATGTAAACTTGATGTGAAAGAGGCGTTTTATGCCAAACTCGCATCTGTGGCAGACAATTGCCCCCAGTGAGATATTCGCATTGTTCTGGGCGACTTCAATGCGGTATCCGGCTGTGACCGAACTGGCTATGAGATGTCTGTCGGCCCCATGGCTCGGAGCTGATCCCAGCAGCGAGAATAGCTTCCTTCTCCGGGACTTTGCTAGGTCCCAGAAAATGAGGATCTCTGGCTCCTGGTACCAGCGCTCCAACCTGCATTGCTGGACATGGTACAGTGGCCAAGGATTAATTGATTGATTATTTTAAATTATCTGCCGCATCAACAGCTAAGGTCATTAGCGGCGAATACCTTGTTAAATAGAAATATTAAAATGATTAAAACTTTAAAAATCTATCAATAGATACCTTATAAATAACAATAAACAAATAAAAAATCAAGGCATAAATATTATACTCTAAGTGTACAAAATTATTGCATAAACATTATGCATAATTAAATTTTATTAAAAATATTAGTCTCCCTAAGGAAACTGATAAGACCCTCTATGTCACAATCCTCCCCCAATACATTCTTCAGTGTATATGGGGGAGACAAGTACATACGTCTTTGGTCTGAGAATGTTGCACATATTTCCACTACATGTGCGATTGTTAAGGGCTCTTGGCATCCCTCACAAAGTGCTTGATTTTTAGCCATCATCGGCCCATGCGTCAGTCTTGTGTGCCCGATTCTTAGCCTTGTTAATGCAACTTCCACTTTTCGGTTGGGATGGATGCTAGCCACCCAACTGCCAAGGTCATCTCTAATCTTTCGCAGTTTATTTATGGAGATATGCCTCCATTGTTCCTTCCATTTATCGCGAAGACAACTCCTGATGCTGGGTTTCAGTTCGGTGTGTGGGAGAGGAAAGCGAGCATCACAAGGCTGAGCGGCAGCTGCCTTGGCCTTCTGATCAGCTCGCTCATTCCCACTGACACCAACATGCACTGTTGACATCAGTGCAAGCCAATCTTGAACCTCCCTCACTATTGCATGTGATGAGTTTAAGCTCTTGATTGCTTGCTAACTGGCATGGA
>NC_051402.1:28911917-28938581 GCF_015228065.2 Penaeus monodon | reverse complement strand
CCGGCAAACACATGTGGGAGAGTTCTCCCTGGTCCAAGATGGAATGAACCAGGGGTGGGTACACCATCCCCTCTCATAGGCCTTGGTGCACCAGGAAGCCATTTTGTCTCATCCCTCACTGGTGACCCATCCAGTATGGGTAGCCCTCTGGTCTGGCTCACCAGATCATTGGGACCTCAAGCCCCCCCACCGCGGCAAGGCGGCTTCCGTTAGGGGGGTCTGGGGAGACACTTTATGCAACCCTCGAGGAAGGGCCTTGGAATCCTTGTTCTTAAGAGTAGATGCAGTTTTACTGAACACATTTCCAAATTCAAATTGGGACATTCTCCAATATAGACCTGTCAATTGGCCCACCTGATTCACAGATGAATTTCACTTGGCAGGTCATGGAAGATTTACATGGAAGCGACCACTTTCCAATACTTTTGCAGGAGGTGAATGGTATTCCAGCCAGTGGAGTGCAGAGATGGCGACTTGAACATGCAGACTTGAATCTTTTTAGATCAACTGTATTTCAAGGATCTGTGAATGATTTCCAGTGTGTTCAAGATGTTGTTAATCACTTCACATCACGAATTCACCTTGCAGCAGAAGCATCCATTCCCAAAAGTAGCAGCCATTACTGTCTACCTCCAGTACCATGGTGGTCTGATGAATGCCAACAAGTTGTCAGAGCAAGAAAAGCTGCATTAAGGTAGTTGAAACGATGCCAGCAATGTAACCGTAATTCATTACAAAAATAGCCGAGCCAAGGCCAGGCGAGTGCTAAAGGAGGCTAGACGGACATCATGGAGACAGTATGTCTCCTCAATTAACTCTGGGACTCCCTTAGCATAAGTATGGGACAAGGTTCGTAAGATCGCTGGAAAGAGCACATCCATGTCACAACCTGCTCTGAAGATAGATGGCATAATCATCACAGACAAAAAAGATGTTGCTAATGAGCTAGCTAAATCCATGGCAGAGATCTCCTCTGGAGCATCTTACACTGCCCGATTCTCCACTCTTTGGGGCTGAACAGGAACGACACCCGGTGGTGTTCTTCAGTAGGACTGCAGCAGTACTTCCATACAACTTGCCATTTTTGTGCAAGGAGATGGACTCTGCTTTGCAGCTCTGGCGTAAGACTGCCCCAGGAAGTGATGATATTCCATACCAAATGATATCTCACTTACCAGAGAGCTCCCAGAAGTTCCTGTTGGACCTATTCAATATGATCTATAGGGAGGGTACAGTGCCATCCACATGGAAAGAGGCTATAATCATTCCTGTCCCTAAACCTGGCAAGGACGCTTCCACATCAGGAAATTACAGACCAATTTCTCTCACCAGCTGCATCTGCAAGCTGATGGAGAAAATAGTAAATTTCAGGTTGGCATAGCTGCTAGAAAAAGAAAATGTGCTGACCCCATATCAATATGGATTTAGAAGATTGAGATCGATCACAGATGCACTTGTAAGGATGGAAACTGCTATACAGAATTACCTACCTTCATACATGGCTTCCTTGCTAACAGGAAGTTTAGAGTTCGGGTGGGAAACAGTTTCTCTGCCCTGGAAGATCAGCCGGAAAGGGTCCTACAAGGGAGTTCCTTAAGTGTGACCCTGTTTGCCATTGCTATAAATGACATCGTAAAGGTTGTTCCAAGTGCTGTCTCATGTAATCTGTATGTGGATGACTTTACATTGTACAGCTCAGGAGGAAGCTTACAGGATGTGCAAGGATGCATGCAGGCTGCAATAAATCAGGTTGTACAGTGGGCAACATATCTTGGGTTCAAATTTTCCCCAAGTAAGACCATGGCTATACATTTTCACAAACAAGGAAAATTCCATCCTTCCCTCTATTTAGGAGCAAACCCACTGCAATTTGTCCAATTTTTGGGTCTAATTTTTGACTCAAGGCTTACATGGGAGCCTCACATCAAACAGTTAAAAGTGAAGGCTGCAAAAGCACTTAGTATTTTGCAGGTTCTTTCACATTTATCTTGGGGTGCAGACCGCACAACGCTTCAACGGCTTTACCGAGCGCTTATTCGTAGTAACCTTGACTATGGATGTGAAGCTTATTCATCTGCAACTCCCACTGTTCTCCCGATGTTGGATTCGGATCATAATGAAGCTCTCAGAATCTGTACTGGGGCTTTCAGGTCTTCACCTGTGGAGTCCCTGTATGCTGAGAGTGGAGAACCACCTCTTTCATTACACCGGAACTACATGAACCTGATTTACTACACGAGACTACAAAGGATTCCGGGATCTCCTACATCCAGATTGGTTTTCAACCCCCTTGAGGATAGCCGATCCTATGATAGGAGAATGAGGAATCTTGTAGAAGAACTTAATTTAAGTCTCACTAAGGTTCTGGCTGTTGGAATTCCCCAATTCCCCCCTTGGAATAATCAAGTCGAGCTGGATTTGGTCGGAATTGGGAAAGGGGAGAGATCTGAAGCAGAAGTCAGAGAGAGATTTTTTCAGCACATTTCTAAGTACCAAGGATCGGACGCAATATATACAGATGGTTCGAAATCTGAAAATGGTGTGGGCTTTGCAGCAGTGAGCAGAAGGACGAGACTGCATCTGGCAGTCTTTCTCTAGCAGCCTCGATCTTCACTGCAGAGTACATGCCATCCTTGCAGCAGTCAAGATGACTAGAGATCTTATGAAACCATTCTATTGTGATATATTGGGACTCTCGTAGTGCCTTGCAAGCAATTAAGAGCTTAAACTCATCACATCCAATAGTGAGGGAGGTCAAGATTGGCTTGCACTGATGTCAACACGTAAAAAGATAACTCTGTGTTGGGTGCCAGCGCATGTTGTGGGTCAGTGGGAATGAGCGAGCTGATCAGAAGGCCAAGGCAGCTGCCGTTCAGCCTTGTGATGCTCGTTTCCTCTCCCACACACCGACCTGAAACCCAGCATCAGGAGTTGCCTTCGCGATAAATGGAAGGAACAATGGAGGCCATATCTCCAGAAAAAACTGCGAGAGATTAGAGATGACCTTGGCAGCTGGGTAACCAGCATCCATCCCAACCATAAAGTGGAAGTTTGCATTAACAAGACTAAGAATCGGGCACACAAGACTGACTCAGGGGCCGATGATGGCTAAAAATCAAGCACTTTGTGAGGGATGCCAAGAGCCCTTAACAATTGCACATGTAGTGGAAAGATGTGCAACATTCTCAGACCCAAAGACGTATGTACTTGTCTCCCCCATATACACTGAAGAATGTATTGGGGGAGGATTGTGACATAGAGGGTCTTATTAGTTTCCTTAGGGAGACTAATATTTTTAATAAAATTTGATTATGCATAATGTTTATGCAATAATTTTATACACTTAGAGTATAATATTTATGTTTTAATTTTCAATTTGTTTATTGTTATTTATAAGATATCTATTGATAGATTTTTAAAGTTTTAAACATTTTAATATTTCTATTTAAAAGGTATTCGCCGCTAATGACCTTAGCTGTTGACGCAGCAGATAATTTTAAACAATCAGTCAATCAATCTGACTCTCGTAGTGCTTTGCAAGCATTCAAGAGCTTAAACTCATCACATCTAATAGTAAGGGAGGTTCAAGATTGGCTTGCAGTGATGTCAACACGTAAAAAGATGTGTTGGGCGCCAGCGCATGTTGATATCAGTGGGAATGAGCGAGCTGATCAGAAGGCCACGGTAGCTGCCGCTCAGCCTTGTGATGCTCGTTTTCCTCTCCCACACTCCAACCTGAAACCCAGCCATCAGGAGTTGTCTTCATGATAAGTGGAAGGGACAATGGAAGCATACCTCCAGAAACAAACTGCGAGAGATTAGAGATGACCTAGGCAGTTGGGTGATTAGCATCCATCCCAACCGAAAAGTGGAAGTTGCATTAACAAGACTAAGAATCGGGCACACAAGACTGACTCATGGGCCGATGATGGCTAAAAGTGAAGCACTTTGTGAGGGATGCCAAGAGCCATTAACGGTCCCCACATGTAGTGCAAAGATGTACACACTCTCAGACCAAAGACGTATGTACTTGTCCCCCCAATATACTGAAAAATGTATTGGGGAGGATTGTGATATAGAGGGTCTTATTAGTTTCCTTAGGGAGACTAATATTTTCAATAAAATCTAATCATAAAATGTTTATGCAATAATTTTATACACTTAAGCATAATATTTTTTGATGCTTTGATTTAGATATTTAGATATTTATTATGATTTTTAAAGTTTTAAATATTTTAATTTTCTATTTAACAAGGCATTTGCGCTAATAACCTTAGCTGTTGATGCGGCAGATAATTTTAAATAATCAATCAATCAATCAATCCTGTCCCTGGGGTATAATGAAGGAATGCCGTTATTGATGTTATCTTGGGGATAAATGCATTTACAGTACTATTCGAGACAGGAGCAGAATTCTCGTTAGTACATAGTGAAGTACTGAAGGAACTATAGTATGGCCTATAAGCAGCTTAAGAAATCTGTTCATTGGGGGGAGGGGACTTTCCTAAATGACAGAGAGGAGATTAAATCTCAGTAATTATGTAGGTAAGATAAAGACTTCATTGGTTTTGTGGGTGGATACTTGGGATTACCATGCCAAATGCTGATAGGAAATGATTTTTGGGGACATGCATATATACATCACGCCCTACCACCTTGTCCATTAACGGTCAGGATGTGAAGGTCGACGTAGTAATAAAAAATCTGTCGCTTCCATGGGAATTGTAGGTCTGAAGGGACGCTAGAGGACAGGTAGTAGCAAGTGTTAAGAGCTACAGAAAAAAAAAAAAATAGAATGAGCTGGAGAAGAGCAAGGGGGGCTGGGAGATTTGATTTTGGGTTTTCCAAAAGTTTTCAGTTTAAATGATTTTGAACTAATAGTTTTTCGAATAAGTGTTGGAGGTCCTCCATTTTATAAGAAACCCTATCACATCCTATTGAAATACAAAGACGAGATTAGTCCCAGATTGACTCTATATTAAGGGATGAGATTATACAACCCTCATGGTCTCCTTACAATGCACCGTTGGTGCCAGTGTCGTCACTTAAATTGCAACCTCCACGTCAGAAGACCATGCGAGTGGCATCCAAACCATTTGGCGCCACTAAAATATTAAAGGATGCTTGATGCCGTATATATAAACAGATGACATGTCGGAACCCCCTATTTTATTCTATTATGTTTAATTTCCATTGTAATGTCCACGATCTAGATACAAAATTCCAGTCTAAATTTTGTCAGAGCATATTCAAAATGTCCAGTGCACATTACTAATTTCTCATTTTAAGTACCCACAATCCGCACCCACGTAAATAGCTAGTGCTAGTTTTCCACAGGGGAATCTGCAGCCTACTATAGTTCAGGAAGCGCCGCTCTGGACTCTGCTTGTTCTCAAAACCGTTATTTGTAAAACCCAAGGACCCATCCTATCCCACCATAGTTTATAAAGTAAAATCTAACTTGCACTAAAGTTTAAAATAAAGTAGTTAGGATAACTGTTTTTGCCACAATTAATGAATGATGCATGTGCATAATTTTGATGGCAGCGGTGGGATTCATAAGAACATTTTTTGTTTGTCTTGTGATTTTGAATTTGCATTATCCAGAGTGGTTTATTTTTGGGAGAATTATACTTTGCATTTAGTTTACCATTAAGCGCAGCCCAGTGCAGGTCCCATTTATTTCAATTAATGTGTTTACATTATGTAACAATATTTCATTATTGTAACAGTTTTTCTTGTTTGCTTTGGTTGCTTGCAAATTACATGAGCTATATTCGTTTGGTTGTTTATTAGTGTTGACTTGATTATCTTTTTGTAGTGGTGATGCCTTTCATGTTTGTTTCTTGCAGTTGTCTGGTGATGTTGTTGGTCGCTAATTCGTGTTGCCTGCTGTGATATATCGGTTTTATTGTGGTTTACAGTGAACATTGTTGTAACAGTGTTTGCTATGCAAAAACTTCTGCTTCACGTAGTATGGATTGTTTAGCATTTTGTTTTAAGCACATACCGTCGCTTTGTTTCGTTTCCTTTTCTATGCATGGATTATAGCAACAAAATGCCTCTCAAGACGAATTCTCACAGGGGACCTGGCGAAAAAGCCGAAGATATTCCCAAGACACCCGAATCGCCACTGCCGGTGATGTTGGAGCACCTTGTGGCGCAGCTTGCGGAGATGTGCATGGAGTGCACCAGAATGGTGAGTGCAGTAACAAGTTAGAAGCTGAGTTTTGTATAGTGTGCAAAGAGAGGGACGCCGAGCGCCGTGAACGGGAAAGGCGGGAAACTGAACTGCGTCATAACAAGCGACAAGAGAGAGAACAAGTACTGCCAGCTGAGAGAACAGGAGCAGCGAAAAACAAGTTATCATAATGCTAAGCAAAGGAGATTTTACCATCAGAGTGCCAAGAGACATAACGATATTAATCGTGATTTCAGTCATTTAGAAGCTGCTCACTCAAGTCGACATGATTTCAACGATCTGCACACAGATGGTGAACATTGTGAAGTTGAAATGCGCAGCACAGACTCTACAGTAATCTACTGCAACAACCACAACCATTGTGCTACACCACCTATGCTGTCTCCTTGAAGTATGTTTAATGTGAACCCGACTTCTGTGCAGGTGATTGTCATCTTTGAGCGCCAGGAACCGATCCCAATGTTCTCTGCAAAAACACCTGCATCTCTTCCTCTACAAGGAAACAATGAGGGAAAACATCTGGCTGCGGCAGATCGAGCTTTTGGCGCGACCGAACACGGATGCAGGACGAATCAATGCTGCATGCACACAATGCTCAGGTGATGCTATTATTATTAACTTTTATTTGATGACATCACGTTTGGTCAGATTCTAGGGCTACAGTCAAATGGAATTTTGAAGGTACCACACAGTGTTGCTGAGTCTCTTTCCCTTACTCTTCAAGAAGAGGCTGAGAGATCATCAGTCACCTCAAGATCACTACCAGGGGTTCAGGGAGCTGTTTCTTTCAAGGGCCTGTGATTATGCCCGTTCGTTAGGGCCGACAGAAAGAACTCGTCTGTAGTACGTTTCTGCAAAGGCAACCATCTCGGTTGCAGGAAGCAGTTTCTGTCAGGACCAAGATTTCGTAGAAGATTTAGTTGCTGCCGCTCAACACTCCCTGGATGATCTTTAAACATGCATGGCCCCTGAGACCATCACAGTGATTGTTGCATATTCTTCAGACAACAATCAAGATCGATATTACTGAGAAGAGCTATTGTCTTTCCATGTAGCCTTACTGTGCTTACCACATACCACGTACTGAACACCTCACACGAGACTGCAAGGGGAAACACAAGGCAGTGAATGTTAGTCTTGCAAGGGAAGAGGACATGTCAGGAGAAACTGTCCCTTTCATAATAACGAACATGGCAGGAGAAGCTGGAACGAATCAAAACAGCTGAATGCAACAAAGATCCAGGTAACACCAGTCAAAGACAGTGGACAGGACACTGATGGTGCATATCAACATTAATGGAGTAAATCTTGGTGTTTGCTTGATACAGGGAGTGAGGCTACTTTGATTAAGGCTTGTACACCTTCGAAGATCCCTCTGAAACACCATCATGAAGCACAGCAAAAATTTTCAGTAGTGACTGGGACAGACATTCGGGTTTTATTTAGAGAATGATGTCGGGTTTGAAACTTTCTGCTGACAAATCATTGTCTCATCGTGTATGTATTGTGGAGAATATAAATTTCCAGGTGACATTTGATGGGGATGGTTTTATTATGCAGGTTAACTTTAAATTTGTTCCAATCACTATCCTTGCAAGGCTTTACTTAATACTTAATGGTATTTGCTTTCCAGTAGTATTCTCTGACCACCATGGATTGCAGGTTTGTGTTATCAGGCATCACAGTCCATACCATGTTGCAGTCACTGCTATTAAAGAACTTCGACTTCCAACTGAGGAGGTGATAAATGCTCATGCTCCTCATACAATGAACATTCCTCCACACTGAAGTGTTTTCATGTCTATACGAGTACCGTCATCACTCGAGAAATCGAAAAACGTTAATTTTACTGCTACAGATGTCCCCATACCTCAAACTCTTGTTTCACCTCAGATGGATTTTTGTCAGTATGAGCAGTTAATTTTGGTCCATATCTTATACGCTTGTGCTGTGGAACCTTACTTGCTGTACTTAATGATGCTGTTGAAGAGGACAATCATCAAATTGTGGATGCAGATGTTGCAGTCGCAGGATCTTTGTGTGAACCTAACACCCATCCCACCATATATGTGTGTCAGAATAGAACGAGTTTTCGGTGATAATTTAAAAGAGCCGTTGTTACTGAGGGATTTCGATCATTTTTATAGTGAAATGGACTTTGGATATCAGCCCGACGAGTTTCATATTTCAATGAATCAATCTCTGATGACTATTTGAAAACCCACCAGATTTCACTGCCGTCCGAGTCATCAGCAGCCAAAGACGTGTTTGCCGTTACCATATCAGCACTTACCAATCTGCCAGCACCCGTCAGTACAAATGAAGAGATTGCTAAGTCACCTGGAAGGTAATGACCAATCCTGTGTTGAGGAGTTGCTGAGTAAATTTCCAAGCTCTTCAGTCAGGACACAATGGAGGTAGGCACAGTGCCAAATGTTTACTCATCATAAACCTACAGCAGATGCAGTACCAATAATAACTCGACAATGGAGACTTCCACATACCAGTTGCCAAATAATTAGGGAGCAGTGCAATTCAATGACTTCTGCAGGCGCCATAGAGCCTTCCACCAGTCCTTGGCTGTCACCTGTAGTGCTTGTTCGGAAACCCAATGATTCTGTCAGATTCTGTGTTGATTTTAGAACAATTAATGCACTCACCACTGCCGACTCGTATCCACTTCCACCTATTCAGCAGATGCTCGATGACCTAAGTGACTCAAATGACTTTACTTCTTTATATGCACGGAGTGCATATTGGGCATTACCTGTTGAGGAGGCTGATCGACACAAGACGGCGTGTTGTGACGGTGCCCGTGTTTGGCAGTTTTGGAGAATGCTTTATGGATTGTGGACTGCTCCTCAGACATTTCAGAGAACAATAAACATGGTGTTGTCTTCAGTAATAGGGCGCACACTGCAGAATACCTTGATGACATTGTAGTTTTCAGTAATAATATAAATGAACACCTTATTCATCTGCAAGAAACTCTGGGAGTTGGTACATAATGCTGGACTTGACTTACTCCTTCTAAATGCCAGATAGCAGTTCGGGAATATTAATTTTGTTTTGTTTTGTTTATTCACAGGATGGTATTCCACCTGGAGATGTTTAGTGAGATGTCTAGACCCAAAGATGCTAAGGGAGTTAGACGATTATTAGGGGCTGCTGGATTTCATCGGCATCATATTTCTAACTTTCAAATATTGCTCCTCCTCTCACTAACCTGACTCGTAAGAACATCAAATTTTCTTGGTCTGTCAAAGAGCCTTTGAAGAACTTAAGTCTCTTGTATCTGTGCTACGTAATCCTGACTACAGCCATTCATTTGAAAATTCATGGTGATGCATCTAAGTGTGCAATTGGTGCATGCTTATGCAGAGACACTGAATGTGTTTCCCCATGCTATAGCTTATTTTAATAGGAAAATGAGAGGTGCTGAAGTTCGCTGCAGTGCCACTGATAGTGTAGCATTGGCAGTGGTTGAGTCAGCTTTTGATCCATATATATATGGGAAGAAGTTCATCTATACAGATCATAAACCACTCACTTATGTATTATCTAGGAAAACCAAAAGTAGACAAATATCTAGATGGAGTGTTGATCTACAGGACTATGATTATGCAATAAAATATCACCAAGGGGCAGTTCACCACGTCCCTGATATGGTTTCAAGGGCTGTCATTGTTACTGTTGCAGCAGCCAGTCCGCTTAAGTCTAATGATCCAGAGGTTCTTCATGCAGAGCAAGAAAAACATCCTATAATGGGCTGTGGTAATAAAATATCTAGAGGGAGGATCTTTACCAGCATAAAGTTACCAGCTTCCATTTCAGAATTTGAAGTGGTTAATGGTGTACTCTACCATCTGATAGAGATGCCAGATCACATTCTTCGTCGTGTCATTGTGCCCCAGCATCTGAGATCTGCCATGCATTTTGCTCATGCTTCACTGCTTGCTGCTCTCCCTGGAGTTTTTTAGAACTTTCAATAAAGCTAAACAGTTATTCTTCTTCTAAAACATGCTTGCTTATGCTAAGATATACGTCAAGGAGTGTGAGGAATGTCAACACAGAAAAGGGCATGCTTCCAAGATTACGCCTCTTTCATCTGCTTCAGTCGTGTCAAGACCTCTTGAATGAGTTTCTGCAGACCTTATCACTCTACCTACAACACCAGCAGGAAATACGTAAGTGCTCGTTCTTGTTGATTATTTATCTCGTTTTGACTCCATTCCCTAACAACTTCATAACTATTTATGGGGCGCCACTTGAACTGCAAACTGATGGAGGTGCTGATTTTTAAAAAGGATTTTCTTTCAGCTGTTTTATAGGAACTTCATATTACCTTTAATTTGGGCTGTCCCTACATGTCGCAAAGCAACGGTTTGTTGAAAGAACAAACCGAGTATTGAAGGATGCACTTGTCAGTTTGTGCGCTAGGGAACCTCATTATTGGGATAAGTATTGCCTCAGGTGAGATTTTCTTTTGAACACTTCAATTAGACGGTCCGTTATGGATTATACATCTCTTGGGGCCCTCAGGTTGATTTTCCATAGGACTTACAGAACGGCCAATATACGATGAAACAGTTCTCAGGGGAAAAATTGCAGCTTTGCTTGGAATGCTGCACAGGAACCTTTGAGTAAAGCCAGAGCAGCTAGACGAGGGGGTTATAACAAACGTGTTAGAAAGGTTTTCTTGTCTTGACCAAAGTGATAAAATGGGCAAATGCATTGTCTTCCAGATGGTCTGGTTCTGCCCAGGATAATAATAAATTAATTTTGAAAGATTTACATGGTAAAAGAAAAGGGCGAGAAAAGTACATGTAAACTATCTTAAACCAACTTTAAGATATCAGAATTACAGCTCGCTCATCATGCTGTTGATGCTAACCCTGATGACCCTTTTTAGATTCCCTTCAGTGTTGCCTTATTAGCTGCATGTGCAACGGAGGGCTAAGATTATTTAGTTTTTGTTGCCAGGATAGTACACTTTTATTGAAGTGTACTGTACAGAACATTCATATTGTATTTTATATTTTACTGTTGTCTTTTTATGAAAGACAAGAATGATGAAAACCTGAATGCTGAATTAATATGTCTTACTGAATGAAAGGTATTTTATGGTAAATGTTTTTTTTTCATGGTTAATGTTCTCCCAGGTCGTCTGTACCAGTTATCATACTATCCATGTATTGTGCATTGTATCCCCTGACCTGACCTTTTGATTTCTTGCCATGTCTAGAATTTCTGTCGCTTGTACTTTTTCGCAATAATTACATGCAGATGTTACATGCAGACGGCCTCTGCTGCCTTCTGACATTCCCGTTCGATGCCCTCGGTCCCCGCCCAGAACATCGTACGTGCAACCAAACGTGAGAGGAGGAATTGCCCCCAGAAGCTGTCGCCAGGAGCGGTCACACCGAGGCAGCTTCGGACTCCTGACCACGCGGGTGGATTTCAGCCTCCACGCCAGAAGATGACATTCCGAGCGGAAACCAAACGTTTATTAACGGATGCTTGGTGACATATATTTAAACAGATGGCATGTCGAAAACCCCTATTCTTTTCTATTCTGTTTAATTTCCATTGTAATGTCCACAATTAAAATTCCAGTCCTAAATTATGTCAGATCATATTCAAAATGCACATTACCAATTTCTCATTTTAAGTACCCACACCCACGTAAATAGCCAGCACTAGTTTCCCACAGGGGATTCTGCAGCCCTACCATATTTCAGGAAGCGCACTCTGGACTCGCTTGTTCTCAAAACCGGTTGTTTGTTTGTTCAAGCCCACCTAAACCTAGACAGGTCCTGTCTAGTCTGATCAAGATGTGAGTTTTGTTTATTTGGACGACATTGTAATTTTGGGAAACACATAGGAAACTCATTTGAATAATGATAGACGTTTTAGGTCGTCTTTAACAGAGTAATCTCTCTTAAACTTACTAAATGTTCGTTTTTTAATTCTGAAGTTGAGTATCTTGGAAAATGTGATTAGCCAGAAGGGTTTTTAAACTACAAAAGAAAAAAGATTGAAGCAATGGAGAGAGACCCACAACCAATAGTTTTGAAAGAGCTACAGGCGTTTCTCAGGGGTAACTAATTACTATCGCAAATTTAAATTTTAAAGATATATCGCGACCGTTAATTGAGCTAACCAGAGGCTGTAAGACTAAAGATGGGAAAACGAAACTAACATGGACACAGGAAAGCATTGGATACCTTTACAAGTTGCCTACAGTATTTCTGAGGATATAGTGTTAAAATTCCCATTTTTTTTTATGTACATTTGTGTTACTTACAGATGCAAGTTAGACAGCCATTGGAGGGGGGGGGGGAGGCTCTCCAACAGGATTGATTGATTTGTCGTGGCCAGCTCCGTCATCAGACGCAGCTCCCCTGATTTTTCTCATCGTCTATGAACTCGTCGTTGATCCACTACCAACTTCATGTCGTGACGAAATGTTCATGTATAATCCTGGAAAATTTGCTAAAGGCCCGAGGTGATAGTTACTGCTACAAATTAGAGCATGGGGTCCGCATTAAAGAAAATGATACTTTTGGGGGATTATTTTAATTTAGGGTATTCGGTTTGAAAGTTCTTTTATCCATTAACTTTCTAGATGCGATCCCTTAGCCATTTTGATATTTTTCTTATATCTCGTTTATTTCGTTTTTATTTTTGCTTCGGTATTTCAAATATATATTTTTGAATGCATTTTTGTTGTATTTCCATTTTAATTCCCATATTTAGATTAATTTTAGAATGGTTAGTTTTTAAGTCTAGTGATATTTTATTAGAGCACATATGCAACATTTTACTTCTTAAAATGAGGAGCACCCGTGAGAGAACCGTCGGCCAAGGAAATGGGCGGGGTCAAAGTTGATCTAGCCACCTTAGGTGGTGACGGTTGGGCCATCTGCTCGAGGGGGTGATTGGGGCAAGGAGGCCGGAGAGACAGGGTTCAGCTGGTCGGCGTAAGTGGTTGTGTACGCGCGGTGGTAGACAGGTCGTAGTGGGCAGGCTAGCAGTTTAGAGCCATTATTAGGAAATCCCGGTGCCTCTTTATATTATATTGTTCATTATTCCTTATTTTATTTTGTGTTTTTCAAGTAATTCCAATTTTTATTAATGCGAAAATACCCCCCCCCCCCCATGGTTCAACCATTTACCATTTTACTGTTTTTTGTTCTTTTTAAAATATACTCCTGATTTGAACCCTAATTAATGTTTCAACGAGTTCCTCACCAAAATGATTATTGTAAAGGTAAAGGAAAGGCAATGTAAACATGTGTGAAGTTAAAAGGATCGGCGACTTGGAAATATTAAGATATAATTCAATTATATTCTGAGATTTTATAGGTAATTATAATAAACCTTTCACTAAGAATATACGCCTGTAAAGGTAAACAAAAGGGACTAGAGTGAATCGATAAATAACGAGAAATGAAACCTAATGATAAAGACCCTCAATAATAAGAATGACAAATGAAAGGGATGAACGATTTTCAACTTGGAAATGATAAATTATAATGAAAAGTCACTACCTCCTTAAATGGTTAGTGGGCCTAAAATTAAAAGCCATGTGCGAAAATAAAGTAGAAGATTCGATAAAACAAGGTTCCCTTGCCGGAGAATTTGTTTATCAACAAATTGGAGCAGGTACGTTTGAAGAGGAAACCAGCGATTTGAGTATTGTGGGCGCCCGATCGCTAAAGACCCCGTGCACGGGGACGCTAGTTGGGTTGTTAACGGAGGAATTCCATACAAACGTTGTTGTGAACGATCTGCAGAGGGATTTCACTCAAATACTGTTGGACGAAGCATTTAGGTACAGCTTCCTAATTACGCCTGAGCAAAGTCGAGACTCGTGAGTGTGAGGTTTACTCGCGTGCGCGTACTCCCCCTCGGTTTAAACACGCTTACCAACTCTGTCATACACGCACTACACACACACACGCATGCACACACACGTTCTATCTTTCTGCACATACTCTTGTATTCGTATCTCACACACACACGCACATATACGCGTTCCCACACGCAAGTAAGTGGGTGGTGGCAGCTCAGGTGTGTACGCCACAGGGGAAGGCCTATGTACGTAATTAAAAAACAACTATAATTGGTGTCACCTCCACCGCAGGTCGTCCGCTGGGTTCTCGCGCGCACCTAACGCTACAGATTTATTTCAAATTATCTGCTGCAGATTGAAAATATTAGTCTCCCTAAGGAAACTAATAAGACCCTCTAAGTCAGAATCCTCCCCAATACATTTTTCAGTGTATATGGGGGAGCACAAGTACATACGTCCTTGGTATGAGAATGTTGAACATCTTTCTACTACATAGGCAACCGTTAATGGCTCTTGGCATCCATCCCAATGTGCTTCACTTTTGGCCGTCATCAGCCCATGAGTCAGTCTTGTGTGCCCGATACTTAGTATTGTTAAGACAACTACGTCTCGGCTGGGATGGATGATCTCTAATCTCTCGCAATTTGTTTCTAGAGGTATGCCTTCATTGTTCCTTCAATTTATCGCAAAGACAACTCCTGAAGCTGGGTTTCAGGTCGGTGTGTGGAAGAGGAAAACGAGCATCACAGGACTGAGCGGCAGCTGCCTTGGCCTTCCCACTGATTACCAACATGCGCTGGCACCCAACACAGAGTGCAAGCCAATCTTAAACCTCCCTCACTACTGGATGTGATGAGTTTTAGCTCTTGATTGTTTGCTAGGCACTACGAGAGTCACAATATATTACAATAGAATGGTTTGTAAGATCTCTAGTCATCTTAACTGCTAAAAAGATGGCATGTAACTCTGCAGTGAATATCGAAGCTACTAGAGAAAGACTGCCAAATGCAGTCTTCCTTCTGCTCACTGCTGCAATGTCCATACCATTTTTAGATTTCTAACCATCTATATATATTACATCTGATCCTTGGTACTTAGAGATGTGCTGAAGAAATCTCTCTTCTGCTTCGGATCTCTCCCCTTTCCCGATTCCGACCAAAGCCAGCTCAACTTCATTAGTCCAAGGGGGGAATTGGGGAATTCCAACAGCCAGAACCTTAGTGAGATTTAAATCAAGATCTTCCACAAGATTCCTCATTCTCCTACCATAGAAACGGCTATCCTCAAGAGGGTTGGAAAAACTAATCTGAATGTAAGAAATCCCGGAATCTTTCGTAGTCTCGTGTAGTAAACCAGGTTCATGTAGTCCCGGTATAATGAAAGAAGTGGTTCTCCACTCTCAGCATACAGGGACTCCATAGGTGAAGACCTGAAAGCCCCAGTACAGATTCTGAGAGCTTCATTATGAACCGAGTGTAAGGTTTTGTGAGCGAGGAACCAAAATGACTACACCCATGAGGCGGGAGACTTCAGGCTTAGGGGCCAAGGAAAAATGAGGGGCCCCGTTCGTTCCTCGAAAAGGCTCAGAACCCACACGACCTCACAAGCCAACTATCCCCGGAGATACAGGCCTACTATGAGCGTGACTAATATGAAGATAATACATGATAAATAGAATACATAATCCTAAAATGAATAAAAGAACCGTGCACAAGGCCCAAAGTAAATCTAGTATTACGTAAAAAAAGTGCCAGAAGGCTTAAGAACTAATAAAAGTACGCCAGAAGGGCTTAAGAAAAACTGAAAGTATGTCAGAAGGATTTAAAAAACAGTAAAAAGAACTAACGGTAAGTTACAATAAGTGAAACGACACGGGAAAGGTTAAAAGGTGACATGGGAAGTAAAGGAGATGGTAAAAAATGGACAGAAAAGAAGAAGAAGAAGAAAAAAGGCAAAAGCTCAAGTAAAAGACAAGTAAAAGGGTAAAGCACGAACAAAAGAAACGAGTAAAAGCGCAAGATAAAAGTAAGTAAAATTCAGAAAAAGAAAAAATTAAAAGTCATGCACACGTGGTTCACAGTAAAACGTAATGTAAATAAACCTAGGCAAGTAAAAAGGGGCAGTACAACCTTGTTTCAGCATCCGTCGTGTAAGATCCAGACAGGTAATCCAACAGGTGAAATCACAGAACAGTCCGAGTATCCACTTCATTTATTAAACCAATACAGGGGGGTTACATTAACTCCCGCGGACGGAAACGTAGCACATAAAATTATTAAAACAATAAATAGGAAATGTTATAATAACAGAAAATATACAAAAGATAAAACCAATAAAAAAAACAATAAAACGTCATTAAGAAAATCAAAATTTATAATTTAAAAAATACGTAGAGAAATTTCTGCTGTGATTCATTAATAAAAAACATAAAATAAATCATAAAATAAACCAAAAAATAATCAGAGAGATTAAAATGATAAAACAAGGTAAAAAGAAACCATAAAATAAAAAAACTTGAAATAAAAAAAGATTAAAAAAAGTAAAAGAGAGATGCATTCGCAGCAGATGTGGAGTTCGTTTATCTGCCACATCATGTAAAAATCATAAGAAATATGTGTATAACGAAGGGAATCTCAATAAAAGTTTTATTTTAAAAATGTACAAAAAGGTGTAATATAAACGTAAAATACATGTAAAATGAAGCCTGCATAAAACATAGATAAAAATAATGGTAGAAATGAGGCTGGCAGAGGGAAGAGGTCTGTGCTCGACTCCCCCTGTGGATTACGGTAGGATAGGGGTAGGATGGGAGCAGAAAAGGATAGGGTTAATGGTGGGAAGGTAGGGCAAACGGGAAAAAGGGATGGAAAAGGGGGAAATCAGCGCAGAAGTAGAAGGAAAAAGGGAACAAGAAGAGAGTCCCGAATAAGAGGGGTACGAGGGGAAATGCGGCTGGAAACAAGGCAAGATAGGGATAGGATGGAGGCAGGATAGTATAGGGATAGACATAAAAGCTTACTACGAATATGTGCTCGGTAAAGCTGCAGAAGCGTTGTGCGGCTGCACCCCAAGATAGATGTGAAAGAACCCGCAAAATACTAAGTGTTTTTGTAGCCTTCACATTTAACTGTTTGATATGAGGCACCCATGTAAGCCTTGAGTCAAAAATTAGACCCAAGTACTTCACCTCTTGGAAAAATTGCAGTGAATTTGCTCCTAAATAGCGAGAGGAATAAAACTTTCCACATCTGTGAAAATGTATAGCCATAGGGCTTGCTTGGAGAAAATTTGAACCAAAGGCATGTTGCCCACTGTACAACCTGATTTATTGCAGTCTGCATGTGTCCTTGCACATCCCGTAAGCTTCCTCCTGAGCAGTACAGTGTAAAGTAAACCATATATAGATTACTGAGACAGCACTTGGAACAACCTTTACGATGTCATTTATAGCAATGGCAAACAGGGTCACACTTAAGACACTCCCATGTGAGACCCCTTCCAGCTGATCTTCCAGGTCAGAGAAAATGTTCCCACCTGAACTCAAAACTTCCTGTTAGCAAGGAAGCTACGTATGAAGGTAGGTAATGCTCCTCTGAAACCAATGTCATACAGCTTCATCAGTATGCTATGCTTACAATTAGTATTGTAAGTCTTTTCAAGGTCAAAGAAGACTGCTATCATGTGATAACGCTGTGCGAAGGAATTCTGTATAGCAGTTTCCATCCTTACAAGTCCATCTGTGGTCTATCACAATTTTCTAAACCCATATTGATATGGTGTCAGCACGTTTCCTTTTCTAGCAACCATGTCAACCTGAAGTTACCATGTCAACCTGAAGTTTGCAGATACAGCTGGTGAGAGAAATTGGTCTGTAATTCCTGGTGTGGAAGTATCCTTGCCAAGTTTAGGAACAGGAATGATTATAGCCTCTTTCCATGTGGATGGCACTATGCCCTCCCTATAGATCCTATAAAAGGTCCAACAGGAACTTCTGGGAGCTCTCGGTAAGTGAGATATAAATTGATATGGATATCGTCACTTCCTGAGTCTTATGGCAGAGCTGCAGAGTCCATTTCCTTGCACAAAAATGGCAAGTTGTATGGAAGTTCGTTGCAATCCTACTGAAGAACGGCACTGGATTTGTTCCTGTTCAGTCTGAAAGAGTGAAGAATCGGGCATGTAAGATGCTCCAGGGGAGATCTCTGCCATGGATTTACCTAGCTCAATTGCAACATCTTTTTGTTTGTGAGGATTTGCCATCTATCTTCAAAGCAGGTGTGACATGGACGTTTTCTTTCCAACGATCTTATGCACCTTGACCTATACCCATGCTAAGGGGGTCCTAGAATCCGTCTAGCCTCCTTTAGCACTCGCCTAGCCTCACTCGAGTCCTCTTGTAATGGATCAACAGTGTAAGGTTGTGTTAAGCTTATTCTCACAGCTTTCACTTGGAGTTTTGTCTGCAGGGGGATGGCCTGGAAGGGAATATCCTGATGTACCATTACTGCTACTCCTTATGAGGTCCATTATCAAAAGCCCCATAATGGGCTTGAATTTGGAATCCTCTCAGGGGAATTGGACGATTTTCCCTGGTCATAATCTCTTGTAGGCATACACAAACTGGCTTACTATCAGATTTGCCTTTTCATTTTGCATGAATTTCCTGACAGTTCCATTGGATTATGGTATCCAGTTCTTCAAACCACCTCTTCTTAAGGTGTTTGGCAGAATCTGTGGTCAAAGTTTGCCCCACACCCTTAGGCTATCCGTTTTCAGGTTATTAAGAGTCCCTTTTGAAGGGTTGTTTACCTGTGGAACTCCTCAAGCTTCCTTTGGACAGGCTCAAGATTTCTTTGCCTGAGCCTTTGCTTCAGGGGCATTCTGCCTAGCAGCGGAGGCCCCTGTGGATGTGGTGGCAGCTGCAGCTGTCACCGTTGAAGTCCCTGGAGCCTTGCCTGACGGCTCCAAAGACCCAACTCTGAGATGTGTCTTTTGAACAGACTCAGGATTCCTTTGCTTGGGCAAAGGGCGTACCTAAGCCTTTGCTTCAGGGGCATTCTGCCTAGCATCAGAGGCCCCTGTGGATGCGGTGGCAGCTGGAACTGTCACTGTTGAGGCCTCTGGAGCCTTGACTGATGACTACAAAGACCTTACTTTTGGAGGAGGAGTCTCCTCAATAGACCCCTCACTCCTACTCTTTTCTGGTAAACAGCTCACCAGAGGCAGTTCAGCAATTGGGGACTAAGGTTTAAAGGCAGTGGCATAGTGGTGTGTGTAAGAAGTATTGAAGGCAAGGGATGGCAGGAAGAAGGATGGGCTAGAACTGAAACAAAGGGCTTACCTGGCTGTGCAAAACAGCACAAGGACACGCCGCTTTGCCTCTGGAAAACTAACTCTCCTTGCTCCTTATTACCAATAATTTTTCAATTTTTTTGTACCTTTTACAGAAGAAGAAGCTTCATGAGCTTTTTTGCAGTGGTAATAGTATATTGGGCCTGGACAGTTGTCATCTACTTGATGACCTGTTGTACCACATTTTACACATATCTTGGTTGTCCATTTTCCTATTAAACGGCAAGAGTTGGCTCCATGCTCATAAACCTGGTAATGGAAGCACTGCATAGGGCTGGGCATATATGGCTTTACTTGAGGTGGTACCATGCCGACTTAACGATTTTGGAAGGACTAACGATTCAAAAGTTAGAAGGGGAGCTGGTGTCAACTGAAACAAACCATCAACTTTCTTCTTAAAACTGCCACTAACATTAAAATTCTTTAAATCCTCTAAAAGTCTCTCTTTAAGAATACCTCATCAAGTCTCGGGAAAAGACTTTACACTGATTGAGTGTTTTATGAGGAGGACATGAAACTTGAGCCCCAAGAATGTTGCATATCACACGCAGGTGGTCACTCCCGTCTGGTGATGGAAACCATCTTGCTGTGGGGTGATGCGAGGAACATGTTGACACACGTCAACTATTTCTAATGTACTTCAAAAATATCAAGATCCATGATTGATACACATCAATGGTCTTCACTACTAGGTACTTTACTATATGAAGATACTTAATATTTACCAGGTAGGATTTCCTAATGGATTGAGAAGGACTTTTCTCCTTCCCATTTTGGGACCCCGGGGGAAACTTTCTGTTTTCCATTTTTGTTTTTGGGGAATTTGGGAAAAGGGTTTCCCAGAGTGACAATTTGTGATTTTCCCAGAGGAAATGGCTGGGGGTTTGATGGTCGTTAGGGAAAAGAGCTAGACCTTGTAAATTGTATTACTTAACAATATTAGAATTTTTCATTCCTCCCCTCCCCACCCCCCCCCCCCTAAGGGAAAAGGCCCCCTTGCCGCTTGGGGCCCAATGATCGGGACCCCGGCCCAGAGGGTACCCATAGGGAGGGGTTCCCCCAGTGAGGATGAGACAAAAGGTTTCCCGGTACACCAAGGCCAAGAGAGGGAGGGTGCCCCCCAACCCGGTTCTTTCCCCATCTTGGACAGGGAGAACTCTCCCACAGGGTTTTTTCCCGTGTGTGGCATCCCGTATTACCGGGACAGGAGTCTGGGGTTTGAGCGATGTGCCCGTACCTCCCAGCTAGCAACACACCTTTTTGGGTCCTTTATTTGGGTAGACGGGTGGTTTGTCAAGGCCCGGTCAAGTCAATCGGCTGGTAAATATGGTAGAGTAAAGCAGAAATTTTCAGTCGGAGCGCAAGGCCCGGCGACTGCCATCAGTACTTTAATATGACTGTGTATTTTTCCCTGTGGTGTTGGGAGTTTTTGAGCCCCAACATAGTTTCCCCCTTTTTGGACCTATGGGGGTGGGGGGGGGGGTGAGGAAAGGAAAAATTCCAATTTATATGAAACTAAAAATTTACAAAGATTAGCTCTCTCCCTGATGCCCTACGAAACCCCCCCGCCCTTCCCTCGGGAAACATCGCATTTTCATTTTGGAAACCCTTTTCCCAGTTTCCCAAAAAGGGCAAAAAGGGAAACGTAAGGGTTTCCCCGGGCCCCCAAAAACCAGGTAAGAAGGGGAAAAAGTCCCCTCAATCCACTAAGGAAATCTTACCTGGTAAAATGAAAGCATTTCATAAGTAAGTCCCCAGTAGTGAAGACCATTGAGGGTATCTTTCAGGATCTTGATTTTTTTGAATAATTGTTGAAGATGTAAACTGATCCTCGATCACCCCACAGCAAGAGGTAGCCTGAATTTGGGGTTTGCACCGACGAGAGTGACCGTCTGGGCGATATGAAACTTTCCCTGGGGCTCAAGTTTCATGTTCCCCTCACAAAACCCTAACAGTGTAAGGGAATTTTTTTTTTTCCTGAGACCTGATGAGATTCTGAGGAGAAACGTTAGAGGAACTAGAAAATTTTTAATGTAGTGGCAGTAAAACGTTTTAAGAAAATAATTGAGGTTTTGGAAAACAGTGACACCACCTCTTTTTTAACTTTTAACACGTTAGCCCTTTCCCAGAACGTTATTTTAGCATGGTCCCACCTAAAGGTAAAGCCATAGGCCCAAAAACTTAGTGGGCTTCCATGCCAGGGTTAGGGGGATGGAGAACTTTTGCGTTTTAAAGAAAAGGGAAACCCAAAAAGTTGTGTAAAGTGTGGTACAAAGGTCATAAAGGAGATGACAACTGCCAGGCCCAATATGCGTTACACTGCAAAGAAGCTCATGAAGCCTTCAAAGCAATGTAAAAGGTACAAAATTTGAAAAGGAAGTATTGGTAAAAAGGAGAAAGGAGAAAATTGTTTTCCAGACCCAAAAAGCGACATGCCTGTGTGCTGTTTGCAAGCCAGGAGGCCCTTTGCTTCGGTTCTAGCCCATCCTCTTCCCCCCAAACCCCTTCCCCTTCAATGTTATAAACACACATTTGCCATTCCCTTTTAAAACCCCTCATCCCAAATTGGGGGGACACTGCCTCTGGTGAGCTGTTCCACAAAAAAAAGGAGTGGAGTGAGGAGTTTTTTGAGGAGACCTCCTCCCAAAGTTGGTTTTTTGAAAACTATTTCCCAAGGTAAAAAACTTAAAAAAGGTCCCCCAGGTCAGGAAAAAGGAACACCCTAAAGGTGTGGGGCAAACCTGACCACAGGTGTCCCAAACACTTTAGAAGAAAAATTAAAGAAGGATACCCTAATCCAAGGGAACTACAGGGAAATTCATGCAAAAGGGGAAGAATGCAATTTTTGATGCTTCTAAATCCATTCGAGATTAGACGGGAAAAAAAAATGTCCCTTTTCCCTGAGAGGTTTCCCAAGTTCAACCCCATTAGGGACCTTTGAAAAGGACCTCATGGGGGAGCAGCGTTAGGGTACGTAAAGGTTTCCCTTTCAGGCCACCCCACCTGCAGAAAACACTGAGGGGGAAATGTGGGGGCTTGACCGCCCTTACACTGTTGCATCCATTAATTCCCCCACAAAATTTAAAATTTAAATGATTTGGAAAATCACTTAAGCAGTTGCCACACCCATTTCTACTTTTGGAGTTTCAAGGGTCGACATCACCTCTGGGGAGACACTTTGTGAAAACCCCTCGAGGAAGGGCCTTGGAGTTTTTGTTTTTAAGAGTAGATGCAGTTTACTGAACAGTGACACCCCCACACCCCCCCCCAAATTAAAAAGGGACTTTCTCTAATATACCCCTATCAATAGGCTTACCAGATTCAAGTTGAACTTAATTGGCAGTATGGAAGATTACATGGAAAGCGACCATTTTCCAATATTTTTGCAGGAGGGATGGTATTCCAGTCAATGGAGTGCAGAGATGGCGATTTTAAAATGCGGACGGGAACTTTTTAGATCAACTGCGTTTTGCAAGGATCTGTGAATGATTTCCAGTGTGTTCAAATGCTGATAATCATTCACACACGATTCACTAGCAGCAGAAGCATTCATTCCTAAAGTAGAGGCATTACCGTCAACCCCGTCCCATGGTTCGTGTGCCAACAAGCGTCAGAAAGAAAAGCTGATTAAGGAAATTTAAAAAACCGACGCCCCAGCATTGTAACCTTGTAAATTACAAAAAGCCTACCAAGGCAGGGTGTGCTAAAGGAGGCTAGACGGAGGTGGAGACAGTTTTTCCCCCAAATTAACTTGGGACCCCCTTTAGATGGGTTAGGACAAGGTGCGTAAGATCGTGAAAGAGCAATCCAGTACAATTGCTCGAAGAAATGGCATAACCCTCACAGACAAAATAGAGTTGCAAATGATCTAGCTAAATCCCCGGCAGGAATTCCTGGATCTTAACTGCTCGATTCTACTCTCAGGCCCAACAGGAAAAAACACCCAGTGTCGTTCTTCAGTAGGATTTCAGCAGAACTTCCATATAAAAATGCCCTTTTGCACAAGGAGATGGACTGATTTGCAGTCGCCCTAAAACTCCCCCGGAATGACAATATTCCATACCAAAAGAAAATCTCATTTCCAGGAGCTCCCAGAAGTTCCTGTGGGGGCCCATTCAATAGGATTTAGTGCCACCACAGGAGAGAAGCTTAATCATTTCCTTTTCCAACCTAGCAAGGAGCTTCCAACCCGGAAATCACAATACTCTCTCTTCAGCTGCATCTGCAAACTGAGGGGAAAATGGTAAACTTCAGGTTGAAGGCTGCTGGAAAAAGAAAAGGGTTTTACACCATATCAAATGGGTTTGAAGATTTAGATCGACCCCCAGAAATTTGAGGGGGGGAAAACGTATGCAGAATTCCTTCGCACAGCGAGCACATGATGCAGTCTTCTTTGACCTGAAAAGGCCTACGTAACTTGTAAACATGGCATACGATGAAGCTGTAGACATTTTTTTTAAGAGGGCATTCCCTACCCCTTAACAAAAACTTTCCTTTCTGACAGGAAGTTTAGAGTTGGGTAGGGAAAAAGTTCTCTAACCCGGAAGATCAGCTGGGAAGGGGTTCACAAGGGGGTGTCTTTAAATGGGGACCCGTTTTTCCATTTCTATGAAGACATGTAAAGGTTGTTCCAAGGCTGTCTTGTAATCTGTAGTGGATGATTTTCAGTACTGTCAGGAGGAAGCTTTCGGGGTGGCAAAGGGGGACAGCAGACTGCAAAAATCAGTTGTACAGTGGGAACATGCCAGGGGGGTTTAAATTTTTTCGAAGCAAGACATGGGTATACATTTCCACAAAAGAGGGGAAAATTTTTATTTCCCCTATTTAGGCGCAAACCACTGAATTTTTTCCAAGAGGTTTAAGTACTTTGGGGGTAATTTTTGACTCAAGGCTTAAGGGGCCCCATATCAAACAGTTAAAAGTAAAGGCTCAAAAAATGCTTAGTATTTTGCGGGTTCTTTTACATTTATCTTGGGGGGGCAGACCCGGGCACAACGTTTACGGCTTTACCGTTTTATTATGGGTGTGAAGCTTTTTCATCTGCAACCCCATGTTTTCCAGAGTTGGGCTCGGTCAAATGAAGCTCTAGAAACTGACTGGGGGTTTTAGGTCTTCAAATGTGGGCCCTGTAGCGAGAGTGGAGAACCCCCTCTTTCATTAACCGGGATACAGAACCTGATTTTCTACCGAGATACAAAGGATTCCCCGGGCCTACATCCCGATTGGGTTTTTAAACCCCCTTTTAGGATAGCCGATCCTTGGAAGAGAAGAGGAATCTTTGGAAGAGCTTAAATTTAAAAAACACTAAGGTTCTGGCTGTTGGATTCCCCAATTCCCCCCTTTGGGTAATAAGTTGAGCTGGATTTGGTCGGAACTGGGGAAAGGGGAGAGATTGAAGCAGAATTCAGGAGAGATTTTTTCAGCACATTTTAAAACCCAAAGGGTCAGGAATATATACAAATGGTTTGAAATCTGAAAATGGTTGGCTTTGCAGCATGAGCAGAAGGAAGCTGCATTTGGCGTCTTTTTCTAGAAGCCCCGATCCACGCAGAGTTACAGCCATCCTTTTAGCAGTTAAAATGAATAGAGATCTTACGAACGTTTTGTTGCAATATATTTTGGGCTCTGTAGTGCCTTGCAAGCAATCAAAAGGGTTTAAACTCATCACATCCCCGTATTGGGGAGGTTGAAGATGGTTGATTATGTCAATACATAAAAAAAATAACTCTATGTTGGGGCCAGCCCTATTTGGATCAGTGGGGAAAGAGCGAGTGATCAGAAGGCCAAGGCAGCTGCCATCAGCCTTGTGAGCTCGTTTTCCTCTCCCCCCACTGACCTGAAACCCCGCAAGGGGTTTTTTCATGATAAAAGGAAAGGGACAAGGAGGCATACCTCCCGAAACAAACTGCGAGAGTTAGAGATGACCTAGGCAGTTGGGGGACAGCATCCTCCCCAACCCAAAAAATGGAAGTTGCATTAACAAGGCTAAGAATCGGGCACAAAGACGACTCATGGACAATAATGGCTAAAAGTCAAGCATTTTTGAGGGGGCCAAGAGCCCTTTAAGGCGGGCATGTAGTGGAAAGATGTGCAACATTTCAGACCAAAGAGTATTAGTCTCCCCCTATACACTGAAAAAGTATTGGGGGAGGATTTTGGGCATAGAAGGTCTTATTTGTTTTTGGGAGGCTAATATTTTAATAAAAAAATTTAAATTTGCATAAACTTTGCAAAAACTTTAATACTTAGAGCATAAATTTATGTTTGAATTTTTTTTATATTCATTATTATTTTTAATATTTATTGATAGATTTTTAAGTTTTAAATATTTAAATTTCGAATCTAACAAAAGGGTTCGCCCCCTTAGACCCTTTGGGTTGACGCGGCAGACAATTTTAAATAATCAATCAATCAATCCCCACCCACCATGGAGTCCAATGAGGGGAAGCTATGGGTTGGGCTCGAAAACCCCAACAGCCACAGGGGTAGTGAGGAAAATAGCAGTCACTGTTACACTATGATGGCTCGGGGACCTAGCGCTACCGAGAACGTGCCTGCTTGACCCTAGCATATTGACCAGCTGATTGACTTGACCAGGCCTGATCAAGCCACGTCTAACCAGAATAGAGGACCCAAAAGGCGAGCTGCAGGGCAAGGAGCAGCATTTGGGCAACCCCCCCCGGGGTCCTGTCTTCTAGTAATACAGGACACCTTGCACGGCAAACACACATGGCAGAGTTCTCCCTGGTCCAAGATGGAATAACCCAGGAGTGGGTGCACCATTCCCTCTCATAGTTCTTGGTGCACCAGGAAGCCATTTTGTCTCATCCCTCATTGGTGACCCCTCCAGTATGGGTAGCCCTCTGGTCTGGCTCACCAGCTCATTGGGACCTCAAGCCCCCCCCCCCCACCACCACCACCACAGCAAGGCGGCTCCCGTTAGGTAGGTCTCTGTCAGGAGGATAATGGATGCCTTCGACCACTGTCTTATTTTAGTCGACAGTTAAAAGGTGCCGAATTGAATTATTCTACTGCAGAGTGAGAGGCATTGGCGATAGTATATGGACTAAAAATGAACAGATTCAATAGGGTTTTCCAGTTTTAGTTCATACAGATCATTGGCTGGGAAATGAAAGATAGCCAGGTGGATATGTTGGTAGCAGAGCTTGAATTTGTGTAGAGTACATGCCGGGCAAGGACAACCATTTAGCAGATGCATGCAGGGATCAGAGCAGCTGATCAGCCTTTAGGC
>NC_051402.1:28904417-28906917 GCF_015228065.2 Penaeus monodon | reverse complement strand
GAAAGAGCTCTTTGGTTTAGACCTGACATTAAGCTCTCTTAAAGAAATTTCATGTTACCCTGTTTGTGTATGTAAATGATTATCCAAAATTAATGACTCGATTTAAACAATTTGTGACAACTTACAATAATATATAATATAATATTCAAACGCAGATATAAATCTTATCTTTAAAATCAGGATTCTTTACAGAGAAAATCTGCATTATTAAATTTGCTAACTATGATTTAAGTTTGGATTTTAGCCACTTAGCAACTAATCTGCTTGCAATGAATGAGGTAGGTCACCTTGCCTCATTCAGAGCTGCGTTTGTTAGCCACAGTTTTGTAAAAAAAAATCCTCATTATGCTGTCTTTTACAATTTCCACCTTCATATAACTTCATTTGTTATTATTGCTATTATTATTGCTTTATCATTAATAATGTAACATTAATCTACCATAATATAGAACTAAAACGATTGGATATGAAAACCATAATCAGTCCTGGTTTAAAGATGATATGATATGGCACAAATGATATGGCCATTATGGAAATCACTGATCATGTATGCAGTGCATATTTTCCGAATTCATAAATATGAATTATAAATAAAGGAGAACGGTTCAACCAAATTTTCGGTCGTAATTACACCCAGCAAACAGACAGGTCCGACTTCGGAAGCTATTTTGGTTTATGAAATTAGACTTTATTGTACATATATATTCCGATGCCAGTTATACCGTCTTTAAGATATTGCTATCTGGCACATTTGAACAAAAAATAATTCTTTATATTAGTTTGTTTGTTTTGGCAAACAAACGGCACTGTATCTAAAGCATATATCAAATATACCAGAAAACATAGACCAAACACTCCTTCATGTTGCACTTTCTAATCTTTATTACTTGTAGCAATGAGTCTTTCCATCTTGCATAACTCTATCTCCTTTAGATCCTGAGGATCGGGTCCTTTGGAGTCTCTGTGTGACCTCCTCAGATTTGGAGAAAGCTTGAGGGATGCTAAGTAACCTCTGCAAAAAGCACTCTGCATTATTTCATTAAATTGATTAACGAATACAGTCTATCACTGGATATGTGTTAGTACTATGTAATTAATTATCGATTATTGAGAAGTGATCGTGTAACAACCCATAGTTTAAGAATGCCAAATAAGTATATTATATTTGCTCGTTTGTCTATGTATGTGAAGGTGTGATATAACTTAGCCAATGAAATATCACGGTGAAAGTAGTTGCTTCTTGTTAATTTGCTCAGAAACTTATAAACACATGGAATATATACAAAAATCAAGCCATACTTACTTCTCACCGCCGACGAGTATGATAGGATGAAAAGGATTAAATGCCACACATACAGTAACCACCCGCCGTCGCTGAACGAGGGTTTGCACGCAAAGTGGCTTACATTTACGTACAAAAAGATCATACACGTGTACACGGCCATCGTCTGTGACAGCTACAAATACACTGCTGCTATACGGTGACCATGTCACGGCTGCAACAGCAGCTCCAAGGTCTAGAATGATGAGGGGCGTCCTGAAAGTTTTTATATGTTATTATATTACAAGATATTGTCTGCTGCAAACATTTCATTTTGGCTATAGATGTTGGTGCTGATTAACACCACTTGAACATATTCTGCAAATAGATAGGCTCATGTTGGCCCACCAGTCACACAAGGATAGTAAATCTCACAAAAATTTGTATACATACATTTTGTGTTGCAGCCAGACCTTTACCGTCCAGTCAACTGAGCAAGATAAAAATATCTGGCTGTGATGACTGTTCCAAGCAAGTCCCCTAACTGGTGAGGTATGAGCAGAATAGCGAACCAGAGTGTGAACAGAGCAGACTATGGAACACTGGTATAAAGCACCCGTGTCCACGCCCACTAGAATCACATGTTCGGTGTTCGGACAGAATGCTATGCAGGTCACCAGTCCTATATGTGAAATGATAATTGTTATCATGAATTGGAAATAAATGTCTAATGTATGATTTTGAGGATGGAATAAAAAGACATATAAGTGAGTAAGCAGATAAACGTGCATGAAGAATTACCTTACCTTCTAAAGTTATTTTCTCCGGGGGTGGAAGGGGTTTCGCAAGCAACTCGTAGTTTTTGAAGTCTAAGATATTGATATGGACGAGGCTATTATTATGCAAATGCCACTGAGTAACGCGTCCATCTAATGCCGAGGAAAAAAGACATACTTCTTCTCTAGGCTGTGTCCGAATCCACTTTACCTGTCAAAATAAAATGTTAGCCAAGGTATAACAGTAATTACAGTAATTTAAAATATGTGGCAAGTACAAGAACTAATTATTAATGTCTCGATGATTAAAAAAGAAACATAAAACAAAGATTGGATGATGATGATGACAATTACAATAAAAGTAATGATTATGATGAAAGTAAACACTGAATAATTATCATTAATCATTTATTAATTAATCAAACACATTCATATAATTGCTGTTGTATAGTTATACTATATA
>NC_051402.1:28901445-28904317 GCF_015228065.2 Penaeus monodon | reverse complement strand
CTTTTCACTATGATGGCAGTCGTGGGACATATGCGCTACCGACTGAACAGTGCCTGCTTGACCCTAGTCATATCTGACCAGCTGATTGACTTGACCAGGCCTGATCAAGCCACCTGTCTAACCAGAATAGAGGACCAAAGAGCGAGCTGCAGGGCACAGGATGCAGCATTGGTCAACCTCCAGGACTCCTGTCTTCTAGTAATACAGGACACCTTGCACGGCAAACACACATGGCAGAGTTCTCCCTGGTCCAAGATGGAATAACCCAGGAGTGGGTGCACCATTCCCTCTCATAGTTCTTGGTGCACCAGGAAGCCATTTTGTCTCATCCCTCATTGGTGACCCCTCCAGTATGGGTAGCCCTCTGGTCTGGCTCACCAGCTCATTGGGACCTCAAGCCCCCCCCCCCCACCACCACCACCACAGCAAGGCGGCTCCCGTTAGGTAGGTCTCTGTCAGGAGGATAAGGGATGCCTTCGACCACTGTCTTTTTTTAGTCGACATTTAAAAAAGGTGCCGAATTGAATTATTCAAACTGCAGAGTGAGAGGCATTGGCGATAGTATATGGACTAAAAATGAAAGATTCAATAGGGTTTTCCAGTTTTAGTTCATACAGATCATTGGCCTGGAAAGGGAAAGACTAGCCAGGTGGCTTTATGTTGGTAGCAGAGTTTGATCTTTGTGTAGAGTACATGCCAGGCTAGGACACCCATTTAGCTGATGCATGGTCATGGATCAGAGCAGCTGATCAGCCATTAGGCGATTTAGTTTCAGCTTGATAGCCCGAGGTCAGAAATGGTAAATGGCAGTGACAGTAGTCCCACCTGGGGACTATAGACATATGGGGACTAGATAGTTTACGAAATGCACAAGATGAAGACCCACTTTGGGTGGTGTAAAAAATTATTTATGTAGTGAAAGTGAACTCAGTAATGATGAGTTTAAAGGGATTCCTGGGAGAATCGAAAATTATCAGGTACGATCTGATGGGATATTACAAAAGTTTTAGAAACCCTTTTAGAAAGGTCTTTTGAGAAGTGGACCAAAATTGTATCAGAGTACAGCTTTTAAAGGGTTTGCTCATTCGTTTCCTGTTGCAGGGCAACTTACAGAGACTGGAATTATTTGCATTTTTTTTCCCGACATGGGAAAAAATAAGTAAATGAATATTGTTTGTGTTCCGACATGTTTGCGTTGTAAGCCAGGCAAACATTTTCCTTAAGTCTCAAGGCCTTTTGAGCGTGTCCACATAGATATAGTGGGTCCTTATCCGTAATCTGAGGTTTTTGTTATATTCTTACAGTGGTAGATGCTTTGATGAAATACCTTGTTGCAATTCCATTAAAGTCTAAGGATTTATTAGAAGTCGCGAGGGCATTTACCAGTGGGTTCATTTACAAAGAGGGGACTCCCCATGGGGGAGCGGAATTCGTTAACGTACTATTTAAAACTCTAACAGAAGAATATGGAATTGACAAACGTACTGTTATGCCATATCATCCAAGCTCAAATGGACAAGTGGAAAGAGTGAATGCTACACTAAATAAGGCCTGTCAGTGTGGGCTCGAATGTTACCTATGGCAGAGTTAGCTTACAATACTGCTTACCATAGAGTGATAAATGACATACCTTTTTGACTCGAAAGCATCGGGACCCACATTTTCCATATATATATATATTTTTTCAAGGGACGCAGATTATTTACAAGAGACGAGAGTCACAGGCTCAAAGATGCAAAGAATGTACTGAAGAAGATATCTAGAGAAGGCCAAAGGATCGACCCTATGCCAAGCCTTCACAAATCAAAGGCGGGGTTGGGGAAAAAGGTGCAGTCAATATATACAGGACCTTACAGGGTAATATCAAAGATCAATGATGTATTTAAAATCAAGTGAATTGCTGACTGGAAAATATGCAAAGAACACGTAGATAGGCTGAAATTAGAAATGTCGTTAGCAAGGGGCCAGGCCCATAATATAGATAAGGCATACCCAACTTTAGGACGACAGTAGTTTGGAAAGTTTGGAAAATTCAGGGAAATGTGTGGAACCGAGAAAAAGAATATCGTGCTACTTACGTAGCAAAAAGTAGAAAGATATAGGAGTACAGATTATAAACCTGAGGTTATATTTTGAAATATATATATACAGTAAAGAAAAAAAAAATGGTTAGTAGCCGGAGGGCTATGTGCAAAATAACGAAATAATGAAATTGAAGTGTATTGTCTTAGAATTTCAACAGATTGTGGGGATGACCACGGCCAGTGGGTGGGTTAAATATTGCAGGATTGATAATGGGAGGGGTAATAATCACCGTATAGATGTTGCACACCCAAATCATCGAATCTGATAAAGTGGCACGAAAGGCTACTGAAGAAAGCTGGGGTTAACACTAGCCTGTTAGTTTACTGTTATTGTTTGGGAGGACGAAACTCCGAAGGCACTGCACTAAACTGAATTAAGCTTTTGGGGAAATCTTTAAATGTAATGGTGACTGACCTGGGTCGACGGTCCAGCTATTGGAGAAGATATTTTTGTGTAGTTCTGTCCTAGAGATTACTGGGCTTTTCTCCAAAAAGTAGAGAAAAAAAAAATTTTAAATTTTTGGGAGGGCTACAGGAAGCAAATTTTATGCAGACTTTCGCTAAATTTGATTGCCTCTCATCCCACACTTATCCATATTAATACTTTAACAAAAGGGGGAGTGTCCTCTATAATTCCTCCCAATGAAGAGAAGTTACATATTTTTTTCCCTAAAATTTTAAAAAACTAATGCCTGGAAAGTTCTTTGGGGAAAATTTTGAGGGTATAACTGATTTTCCCTTCCTGGCCCATATTTTTGCATTGTGTTTTTTCTACCTTAGTAGACTAT
>NC_051402.1:28885735-28896345 GCF_015228065.2 Penaeus monodon | reverse complement strand
ATATATATTATATTATATTATATATATATATATATAATATATATAATATATATATATATATATATATATATATATATATATATATATATATATAATATATATATTATATATATATATGTAATATATATGTATATATATTATATATATATATATATATATATATATATATATATAATATATATATATATATTATATATATATATATATTATAATATATATATATATATATATATATATATATATATATATATATATATATATATATATATATATTATATATATATATATACGCGCAGGTGTAAATGGCTGATGGATTATCAATAATCGTGATACAGGTAATAATGTAATACTTGATTTATTGAACACTATAATATGCAATATAATAACTGTGATCCTAAAAATGGATATGTGAACATTGGTAACAATAAAAATAGATCTGCAAAACAGAAAATGCAGAAAACTTTTACATTTGACTACATGCTACATACAAGTGCATTGGAGGCAAGGGCCTACTGAGGGAGGTGTATTGCTTCCCTGAATGTTCATTCCGAAATATGGTCAAATTCTGGTTGCACCCCTAATACCTTTAATTATCGGCGACTTAAATACCAATGCATTCAAAGTAATTGTTCTTCCCTCATGCTCTTTCAATTAACCCCCAGAATGGAAAAAATATCCCTAGCTAGAGCCCTGAGTGAAGGTTAGGTACATATTTTACACAATACATTTGTGAAGCATTAACTCTGCAGGGGAGGCAGGCTCCAGCCGGGTAAAGAGCCAACCCAATATCAATTTAATTTGAAATATTTCATAGCATACATTTTTTTTTTCAATAAAGTTAATTTTCTCTTATATGCAAAGATGAGGCAGCATTGATCGAGATGTCAGTTCACTTCGTTTAACCTTGTTATACGATATACATTATTTAGTGAGATAAGAAATTACAATGAACTAGTTTTTTCTAACATTTAATGTGTATCAAAGATTCACTGTTCGTTCTGAATGAAATTCAATCTACAACAACTAAGATTTAGGAATGAAGTTGATTTTCTTCTTTTGTGACGCCTTACCAAAACCTGTAAGACGATGATTTTTTTAAATATATATATCTAGCGCAATAGAAAACACCCTTTCCTAAATGAACATTGAATGTAAATTGTCTTAATTATCCATCAGTCCAATCATTTTCGATGTAGTTCGTTACAATGTGAAAGAGCTCTTTGGTTTAGACCTGACATTAAGCTCTCTTAAAGAAATTTCATGTTACCCTGTTTGTGTATGTAAATGATTATCCAAAATTAATGACTCGATTTAAACAATTTGTGACAACTTACAATAATATATAATATAATATTCAAACGCAGATATAAATCTTATCTTTAAAATCAGGATTCTTTACAGAGAAAATCTGCATTATTAAATTTGCTAACTATGATTTAAGTTTGGATTTTAGCCACTTAGCAACTAATCTGCTTGCAATGAATGAGGTAGGTCACCTTGCCTCATTCAGAGCTGCGTTTGTTAGCCACAGTTTTGTAAAAAAAAATCCTCATTATGCTGTCTTTTACAATTTCCACCTTCATATAACTTCATTTGTTATTATTGCTATTATTATTGCTTTATCATTAATAATGTAACATTAATCTACCATAATATAGAACTAAAACGATTGGATATGAAAACCATAATCAGTCCTGGTTTAAAGATGATATGATATGGCACAAATGATATGGCCATTATGGAAATCACTGATCATGTATGCAGTGCATATTTTCCGAATTCATAAATATGAATTATAAATAAAGGAGAACGGTTCAACCAAATTTTCGGTCATAATTACACCCAGCAAACAGACAGGTCCGACTTCGGAAGCTATTTTGGTTTATGAAATTAGACTTTATTGTACATATATATTCCGATGCCAGTTATACCGTCTTTAAGATATTGCTATCTGGCACATTTGAACAAAAAATAATTCTTTATATTAGTTTGTTTGTTTTGGCAAACAAACGGCACTGTATCTAAAGCATATATCAAATATACCAGAAAACATAGACCAAACACTCCTTCATGTTGCACTTTCTAATCTTTATTACTTGTAGCAATGAGTCTTTCCATCTTGCATAACTCTATCTCCTTTAGATCCTGAGGATCGGGTCCTTTGGAGTCTCTGTGTGACCTCCTCAGATTTGGAGAAAGCTTGAGGGATGCTAAGTAACCTCTGCAAAAAGCACTCTGCATTATTTCATTAAATTGATTAACGAATACAGTCTATCACTGGATATGTGTTAGTACTATGTAATTAATTATCGATTATTGAGAAGTGATCGTGTAACAACCCATAGTTTAAGAATGCCAAATAAGTATATTATATTTGCTCGTTTGTCTATGTATGTGAAGGTGTGATATAACTTAGCCAATGAAATATCACGGTGAAAGTAGTTGCTTCTTGTTAATTTGCTCAGAAACTTATAAACACATGGAATATATACAAAAATCAAGCCATACTTACTTCTCACCGCCGACGAGTATGATAGGATGAAAAGGATTAAATGCCACACATACAGTAACCACCCGCCGTCGCTGAACGAGGGTTTGCACGCAAAGTGGCTTACATTTACGTACAAAAAGATCATACACGTGTACACGGCCATCGTCTGTGACAGCTACAAATACACTGCTGCTATACGGTGACCATGTCACGGCTGCAACAGCAGCTCCAAGGTCTAGAATGATGAGGGGCGTCCTGAAAGTTTTTATATGTTATTATATTACAAGATATTGTCTGCTGCAAACATTTCATTTTGGCTATAGATGTTGGTGCTGATTAACACCACTTGAACATATTCTGCAAATAGATAGGCTCATGTTGGCCCACCAGTCACACAAGGATAGTAAATCTCACAAAAATTTGTATACATACATTTGTGTTGCAGCCAGACCTTTAACCGTCCAGTCAACTGAGCAAGATAAAAATATCTGGCTGTGATGACTGTTCCAAGAAAGTCCCCTAACTGGTGAGGTATGAGCAGAATAGCGAACCAGAGTGTGAACAGAGCAGACTATGGAACACTGGTATAAAGCACCCGTGTCCACGCCATAGAATCACATGTTCGGTGTTCGGACAGAATGCTAGGGCGGGTCACCAGTCCTATATGTGAAATGATATTGTTATCATGAATTGGAAATAAATGTCTAATGTATGATTTTGAGGATGGAATAAAAAGACATATAAGTGAGTAAGCAGATAAACGTGCATGAAGAATTCCCTTTACCTTCTAGAGTTATTTTCTCCGGGGGTGGAAGGGGTTTCGCAAGCAACTCGTAGTTTTTGAAGTCTAAGATATTGATATGGACGAGGCTATTATTATGCAAATGCCACTGAGTAACGCGTCCATCTAATGCCGAGGAAAAAAGACATACTTCTTCTCTAGGCTGTGTCCAAATCCACTTTACCTGTCAAAATAAAATGTTAGCCAAGGTATAACAGTAATTACAGAAATTTTAATATGTGGCAAGTACAAGAACTAATTATTAATGTCTCGATGATTAAAAAAGAAACATAAAACAAAGATTGGATGATGATGATGACAATTACAATAAAAGTAATGATTATGATAAAAGTAAACACTGAATAATTATCATTAATCATTTATTAATTAATCCAAAAAACGACATTCATAATAATTGCTGTTGTTATAGTTATTACTTTTATAATTGTTGATGTTCTTGTTGCTATCATTATTATTATTATTAGTAGTAGTAGTAGTAGTAGTAGTAGTATCATTATTATCATTATCATTATTATTATATTATTGTTGTTCTGTTGTTGTTGTTGCTGTTACTATTTTTTTATATTATTACTGTTATCATTATTATTGTCATTATTACTATTATTATTATCTAGTATGATCATTATCAATTTTATTATTATTATTGTCATTACCATTATCTTCATCGTCACCACCATTACGACGACGACGACGATGATGATGATGATAAACAATATCATTATGATCAGTTTTATTCTTATTCTTATTCTCGTTCTTCTTCTTCTTCTTATTATTATTATTATTATTATTATTATTATTATTATTATTATTATCATTATTACCTTCTCCTCCTTCTCCTCCTCCTCCTCATCATCATTATCATTATCATTATAATAATCATTATCATTATCATCATTACCATCATCACCTTCATCATCATCATCATTTCCACCATCATCATCATCATTATTATTGTTATTATTATTATGATAATGATAATAACAATAATCATTGTCATTATAATCATCGTTATCATTATCATTGCTGATGTTTTATTATCATCATGGTCAATAATATTATTTTATTATTATTATCATTACCATCATCATCATCATCATTTTTATTATTGTTAGAATATAATAGTAACGATAACTTTTATTATTATCATAATTATAATATGTTGTTGATACCTTGAGCATTATGTTATAGTCATAATTCTTGGTATAATCTGATTGATATATCTCTATGATTATTATTACTGCTATTATCCATGTCATTTTCATTATCACTGGCATTGTTATCATTACTATCATTATTATTATTCCTATCATGATGATGATGATGATTTTCATTATCATTATTATTATTATTACCATTATCGTTATTATTATCATTGTTATTATTATTATTATTATTATTATTATTATTATTATTATAATTATAATTATAATAATAATGATAATAATAAAAATAATAATAATAATAATAATAATAATAATAATACAAGTAATGATAAAATAATAATGAAAACCCAAATTAATTATTACTATAATAATAATGATAATAATAATAGTAGTAATAATGAAAATAGTAATAATAATGATAAATATAATATTAATAATTATTTTTATTTATAATTATTATTGTTTTGATTGTCATTATTATTATTATTATTATTATTATATTTATTATCATTATTATTATTACTGTCATTATTATTGTAACGATAATAAAGATAATTGAAAAAAAAATCAATAATGTAATAGTAATGATGATAATAATAGTAATATATGTATAATGATAATATTGATAATGAAAATTATAAAAAGATGATGATGATAACAATAATAATAATAATAATAATAATAATAAAATAATAATAATAAAATAAAATGATAATAAAATAATAATGAAAATAGCATAATAATAAAAATATAATCATGAAATTATTATCTCAATGCAACAATAATAATGACAATTATAATAATAATAAATGGAAAACAATAACAATAATGATAATGGCAATAAAAATAATAAAGTAATATAAAAATATAATATGTTCAATGATAATATTGATTATGAAAATTATAATAAATTATGAAGATAATAATTAATAATAAAGATGATGATGATGATGATGATGGATGATGATGATGATGATGATGATGATGATGATGATGATGATGATGATAATAATAATAATAATAATAGTAATAGTAATAATAATAATAATAATTAATTTAATAATAATAAAAATTTAAAAAAATAATGAGAATAATAATGATTTAATTAATAATAATAATAAATTGATATAATCATGTAATTATTATTTCAACACAACAATAACACTGATAATGATAATAATGAGAAGAATAATGACATTACCTCCACTTATAATAATAATATTGATAATGATGGTAATGATAACAGGAATAATAATAAAAATAATAGCAATAATAATAGTTAAAATTATATTAATAATGATGATAACAATAATGATGATAATGATAATAATAATACTAACTAGAATAATAATAAAATAACAATAATAATGATATAAAAATGATGATAATGATGATAATAATGATAATAATATTGATAATAGTGGTACTGGAGAACGCAACCAGGCTTCCACTGGGGGGGGTAGAAGACGAAAAACTGATTTACTCTCTTAGCTATTGCTGTTAGGTTGATACCAAAAGTTGTCTTTGATCCCTTCAGGACAAACAATTTTGAGACAAGGGGTCCGATGCCCAGGATGGATGATACCCCGACTACCCCTTCTCCTCCTCAAGGAGAATTTGTCCTAGAGTGGTCATGGGTCGCCCCGACCCAAGACCACTCTAGGACAAATTGACCCTGAAACAACGGAACCCCCAAACGAGAAGACCACTTTTCAAAATCCCCACGAAGAATGCAAGGTTTTGGGGAATGTAAAATGCGTGAATGAAAATCAATCGCTTTTGAACATGAACCCCTTTATCATCAAAAAGGTCCTTGATGGTCAAGTGGACGGCGATTTTGATTTTGTCAAAAAAATGCGAGATGGAAGCCTCCTTGTTAAAGTACAATACAATCCCAGTTTAAGGATTTACTTTAAACTGACGCAAATTCATGATCTTCGAGTTAAAGTAAACTATTCCTATTGGGGCCCAAATACCTGTAAGGGAGTAATCTTTCACAGGGATTTGAGGACGATGGAAAGAAGGTGAAATTCTTGAGAGCATGAAGGACCAAGACGTAGTTGACGTTCATTGTATTACCAAAAAGGACGGAAATGTGCGAACGAAAACTGGGCGTGTTTTTTGACCTTTGCTTTGAAATAAAATTCCAGAGTATGTCAAACGTCGGTTATGAACGTGTTCAAGTAAGACCCTTTTGTCCAAAAGCCAATGTATTGTAATAGATGCCAAAAATTCGGACACAACTCATTAAGATGTATTGATAAGACTCGAGTAAATTTGTATGCCGTAAGTGTGTGAGCCCATGACACCATCACATGTACTAGCCAGATTTCCAAATGTGCTAACTGTGGAGGTCCCCATCAGTCAGGATCTGCTGAGTGCAGCATCCTGAAGAAGGAGACTGAGACATTAGCATATATGAGAAAGCATGGAGTTAGTTATTCTGAAGCTAAGAGGAAAGTGGAAAGTTTGACACACAAACCCGAAACTTCCTATGCTGAAGCAGTAACTAACATCACCCCTATGCAAGTAATGTCAGTCAACAGCTTGCAGCCAAGGATAAGGAAATTGCTGAACTCAAACAAACGGTTAAAGAATTAAAGATTAAAGTATATCAACTGACTAAATTAGTCGATCAAATGACTGCATCAACCCAGCATAAAAACCTAAGGAGGCTGATACCGATTCACAGTCCGGAGCGTACCTTCCCGTCCGGCCTACTCCTGTGAGGACTTCGTCTGGCTCGCGATCGGCTTCTCGAGAGGAAGCCGATCGCAATCTGTCAAACGTCTCCCTCCCAAGGCACTTCCAAACCCCCTAAAACGTAATCTTCTCGTCGACCATTATACAATGGAACTGTCGAAGTCTTAGATCTAAAGTAAATGACCTTAAATTATTAGCCTCGTCCTATGCTCCGATATTATAGTTCTCCAAGAAACGCACTTAACAACTCGTCCCCTGACGAGGTTGTTTCGCTTGAGGCGGAGTCGCCATGTGCATCCACCAAAACCTCCCTTTTGCAGAAATGACTATTGATTTACTTTGGGCTTTGTCGCATGCAAAGTAAAAATTAGTGGGACGTATCTGGCTTATATGTTCACTTTATTGTCCACCCGATGCAGTAATAGCCTATGATGAGCTCTTTGCAGCTTTGCAGGACGAGCAACCACGAAGATGTACCAAGGACAAGCACTGGGGAACGAGATTACCAGCAAATGAAGACCAGCCAACCTTCGGTCCCCCCTTTAGCCCAATCTAAGGCGCCTCGAGGGCGAGGCGCCTTAGATTGGGCTCAAGGGGACCGAAGGTTGGCTGGCCCTTTATTTGCTGGTCATCTCGTTCTCAGTGCTTGTCCTTGGTACACTCGTGGTTGCTCGTCCCTGCAAAGTGGCAAAGAGCTCATATTTGCTATTACTTGCATCAGGTGGACAATAAGTGAACATATAGCCAAGATACGTGCCCCCTAATTTTTTACTTTGCCTGCGCAAAGTCCAAAGTAGAATCAATAGTCCCTTTTTGCAAAAGGAGGTTTTGTGGATCACATGGCGACTCGCCTCAGCGAAAAACCTGTCAGAGACGAGTTTGTTAAGTGCGTTCTTGAAACATAATATGGACTGGACGAGGCTAAAATTTAAGGTCATTTACTTTAGACTAAGACTTCGACGTTCCTTGTATAATGGTCGACGAAAGGATTACGTTTTATGGGGTTTTGGAAGTGCCTTGGGGGGGAGACATTGACAGATTGGATTTGGCTTCTCTCTCGAGAAGCCGATCGCGAGCCAGACGGGGAAGTCTCCAGGAGTAGGCCGGACGGAAAGGTACGCTCGACTGTGAATCGGTATCACCTCCTAGGTTTTTAAAGCTGGGTATGCAGTCATTGATCGACTAAATTTTGTCAGTTGATATACTTTAATCTTTAAATTTTTTACCGTTTGTTTGAGTTCAGCAATTTCCTATCCTTGGCTGCAAGCTGTGACGACATACTTGCACTAGGGGTGTGTTAGTTACTGCTTTAGCATAGGAAGTTTCGGGTTTGTGTGTAAACTTTCCACTTTCCCTTAGCTTTAGAATACTAACTCCATGCTTTCATATATGTAATGTCTCAGTCTCCCTTCTTCAGGATGCTGCATCACAGATCCTGAGCGATGGGGACCTCCACAGTTAGCACATTTGGAAATTGGCTATACATGGATGGTGTATGGGCTTCAGAAAACTTAGGCATACAATTTACTAGTCTTTATCAATACATTTAATGAGTTGGGTCCAATTTTTGGCATCTATTACAATACATGGCTTTTGGACATAAGGTCTTACTTGAACACGTTCATAAAACCCACGTTGACATTTCTCTGGGAATTTTATTCAAAGCAAAGGTCAAAAAACACAGTACCCGTTTTCGTTCGACATTTCCGTTTCCCTTTTTGGTCATACCCAATTGAACGTCACTAGTCTTGGTCCTTCATGCTCTCAAGAATTTCACCTTCTTCCATCGTCCTCAAATCCCTGTAAGATTACTCCTTACAGTATTTGGCCAATAGGACTAGTTACTTAACTCGAAGATCATGAATTGCTCAGTAAGTAAATTTAAACTGGGAGTTGTATTGGGACTTTAACAAGGAGGCTTCCATCTCGCATTTTTTGACAAAATCAAACGCCGTCCACTTGACCATCAAGGACCTTTTTGATGATAAAGGGGTTCATGTCAAAGCGATTGATTTTCATTCACCATTTTACATTCGCGAACCTTGCATTCTTCGTGGGGATTTTGAAAGTGGTCTTCTCGTTTTGGGGGTTCCGTTGTTCAGGTCGAATTTGTCCGAGTGGTCTTGGGTCGGGGCGACCCATGACCACCTAGGACAAATTTCCTTGAGAGAGAAGGGTATCGGGTATCATCCATCCTGGGCATGGACCCCTTGTCTCAAAATTGTTTGTCTGAAGGGATTTAAAGACAAATTTGGTATCAACTAACAGCAAAGCTAAGAGATAAATTTAGTTTTTCGTCTTTACCCCCCCAGTAAACTGGTTGCGTTCTCCAGTACCACTATTATCAATATTTTTATATTATTATCATAATTTTCATTTATTTTTATATCATTATTATTGTTATTTTATATTATTCTAGTTAGTATTTATTATTATCATTATCATCATTATGTTATTCATCATTATTAATATAATTTTAACTATTATTATTGCTATTATTTTTATTATTATTCCTGTTATCATTACCATCATTATCAATATTATTATTATAAGTGGAGGTAATGTCATTATTCTTCTCATTATTATCATTATCAGTGTTATTGTTGTGTTGAAATAATAATTATCATGATTATATCATCATTATTATTATTAAATTATAATCATTATTATTCTCATTTTTTTATTATTATTATTATATATTATTATATTATTATTATTATTATTACTATTACATTATTATATTATTATTATTATTCATCATCATCATCATCATCATCATCATCATCATCATCATCATCATCATCATCATCATCATCATCATCATCATCATCATCATCGTCATTATTATTATTATCTTCATAATTATTATAATTTTCATAATCAATATTATCATTGAACATATTATATTTTTATATTACTATTATTATTTTCATTGCTATTTTCATTATTATTATTATTATCATTATTATTATTATTATTATTATTATTATTATTATTATTATTATTGTTATTATTATTATTATTATTATTATTATTATTATTATTATTATTGTTATCATCATCATCATTATTATAATTTTCATTATCAATATTATCATTATACATATATTACTATTATTATCATCATTACTATTATCATTATTGATTTTTTTTTCAATTATCTTTATTATCGTTACAATAATAATGACAGTAATAATAATAATGATAATAAATATAATAATAATAATAATAATAATAATGATAATGAATATAATAATAATTATAATAATAATAATTATTAATATTATTATTATTATTATTATTATTATTATTTCATTATTATTATTATTGTCATTATTTTTATTATTATTATTATTATTATTATATATTATTATATTATTTATTATTGCATTTTATTATTATCATCATCATAATAATGGCAATAATGATAATAATAACAAAAATATTAAAT
>NC_051402.1:28869819-28872319 GCF_015228065.2 Penaeus monodon | reverse complement strand
AGAGCTCATCATAGGCTATTACTGCATCAGGTGGACAATAAAGTGAACATATAGCCAGATACGTGCCACTAATTTTTACTTTGCATGCGACAAAGTCCAAAGTAGAATCAATAGTCATTTCTGCAAAAGGGAGGTTTTGGTGGATGTACATGGCGACTCCGCCTCAGCGAAACAACCTCGTCAGAGACGAGGTTTGTTAAGTGCGTTTCTTGGAGAACTATAATATCGGAGCATAGGACGAGGCTAATAATTTAAGGTCATTTACTTTAGATCTAAGACTTCGACAGTTCCATTGTATAATGGTCGACGAGAAGATTACGTTTTATGGGGTTTGGAAGTGCCTTGGGAGGGAGACGATTGACAGATTGCGATCGGCTTCTCTCTCGAGAAGCCGATCGCGAGCCAGACGAAGTCCTCACAGGAGTAGGCCGGACGGGAAGGTACGCTCCGGACTGTGAATCGGTATCAGCCTCCTTAGGTTTTTATGCTGGGTTGATGCAGTCATTTGATCGACTAATTTAGTCAGTTGATATACTTTAATCTTTAATTCTTTAACCGTTTGTTTGAGTTCAGCAATTTCCTTATCCTTGGCTGCAAGCTGTTGACTGACATTACTTGCACTAGGGGTGATGTTAGTTACTGCTTCAGCATAGGAAGTTTCGGGTTTGTGTGTCAAACTTTCCACTTTCCTCTTAGCTTCAGAATAACTAACTTCATGCTTTCTCATATATGCTAATGTCTCAGTCTCCTTCTTCAGGATGCTGCACTCAGCAGATCCTGACTGATGGGGACCTCCACAGTTAGCACATTTGGAAATCTGGCTAGTACATGTGATGGTGTCATGGGCTTCAGCACATTTACGGCATACAAATTTACTCGAGTCTTTATCAATACATCTTAATGAGTTGTGTCCGAATTTTTGGCATCTATTACAATACATTGGCTTTTGGACATAAGGTCTTACTTGAACACGTTCATAACCGACGTTGACATACTCTGGAATTTTATTCAAAGCAAAGGTCAAAAAACACAGTCCAGTTTTCGTTCGCACATTTCCGTCCTTCTTGGTCATACAATGAACGTCCACTACGTCTTGGTCCTTCATGCTCTCAAGAATTTCACCTTCTTCCATCGTCCTCAAATCCCTGTGAAAGATTACTCCCTTACAGGTATTTGGGCCAATAGGAATAGTTACTTTAACTCGAAGATCATGAATTTGCGTCAGCTTAAGTAAATCCTTAATCTGGGAGTTGTATTGTACTTTAACAAGGAGGCTTCCATCTCGCATTTTTTTGACAAAATCAAAATCGCCGTCCACTTGACCATCAAGGACCTTTTTGATGATAAAGGGTTCATGTTCAAAAGCGATTGATTTTCATTCACGCATTTTACATTCGCGAACCTTGCATTCTTCGTGGGGATTTTGAAAAGTGGTCTTCTCGTTTTGGGGGTTCCGTTGTTCAGGGTCGAATTTGTCCTAGAGTGGTCTTGGGTCGGGGCGACCCATGACCACTCTAGGACAAATTCTCCTTGAGGAGGAGAAGGGGTAGTCGGGGTATCATCCATCCTGGGCATCGGACCAGGTCCGACCCCTTATCTCAGAATTGTTTGTCCTGAAGGGATCAAAGACAACTTTTGGTATCAACCTAACAGCAATAGCTAAGAGAGTAAATCAGTTTTTCGTCTTCTACCCCCCCCAGTGGAAGCCTGGTTGCGTTCTCCAGTACCACTATTATCAATATTATTATCATTATTATTATCATTATCATCATTATTGTTATCATCATTATTAATATAATTTTAACTATTATTATTGCTATTATTTTTATTATTATTCCTGTTATCATTACCATCATTATCAATATTATTATTATAAGTGGAGGTAATGTCATTATTCTTCTCATTATTATCATTATCAGTGTTATTGTTGTGTTGAAATAATAATTATCATGATTATATTATCATTATTATTATTATCATTATTATTATCATCATTATTATTATTAAATTATAATCATTATTATTCTCATTATTATTATTATTATTACTATTACTATTATTACTATTATTATTATTATTATCATCATCATCATCATCATCATCATCATCATCATCATCATCATCATCATCATCATCATCATCATCATCATCATCATCATCGTCATTATTATTATTATCTTCATAATTATTATAATTTTCATAATCAATATTATCATTGAACATATTATATTTTTATATTACTATTATTATTTTCATTGCCATTATCATTATTGTTATTGTTTTCCTATTTTTATTATTATAATTTTTCATTATTATTGTTGCATTGAGATAATAATCTCATGATTATATTATTATTATTATGCTATTTTCATTATTATTATTATTATCATTATTATTATTATTATTATATTATTATTATTATTATTGTGTTATTATTATTATTATTATTATTATTATTATTATTTATTGCATTATCTATTTTAATTTTTTATCATATTAT
>NC_051402.1:28861543-28869719 GCF_015228065.2 Penaeus monodon | reverse complement strand
TTTTTTTTTATTCTTTTTTTTAAAAATTCTATTTTTTTCTATTTTTTTTTTAAAAAATTATTTTTTATTATTTATATTTTATGTTTTTTAAAAATTAAACATAGAAAATAAGAAAATTTAAAATTTAAATGCAGTGTCTTTAACACACCCACTGTCATATTTTGTTATATTGGCCGTAAAGATATACTTAGTATATGCATGGTACCAAAACGATAATATCACATGCCCCACTTATGATTTTCATTTATAAGTCTATGGTATCTCAACTATTACTTTGATTGCCTCCCTTTGTAGCCTTGAGACTACTACAGGGATATCAGCGTACTTTCTTCCAGTACAATCTGTTCTTCTTGGGTATTATGTAGTCCCTAGAACGTGAGTATGCATGTATGTGTGTGCATCATACATGTATTTGTAACCAAAAGGAACGTCGCTTGCAAATCCATTGAAGATTTGTCTTTAAAAAGTGACTGTACGCCTAATTAGGTTTGACCATGAGAACGATAATCCCCGTCGATATTTCAGATAGTAAGTGTTATGATTCTTTATTATATCAGAAATTCTGTTTCATAAAATTCACACCCCAAATATCTCAAGATTAAGTTCTGTTGACAGCACCCATCATAACTCATGAGACATTAGATATAAGTAATCTACATATAGATAATCTATACAGACTGAAATATAAAACAGAAGTAAATGCAGAATGTTGACAAAAATGCCCTCATGTGATAAATTCTATGAATAACAAATATAAATAGTCACACTTGCTATTTCTGTGCACTATCCTTTGCATACCATTAATTATGATACAAAATTATTTCATTTGGGCTCATAAAGATTTGGTAGTGACTGATCGTATAATCTACTACAAGCTTAAGATTTCTTATAACAGGGATTAATGGGGAAGCGAGGATACGGTATATTCCACATTAAGATTCTAAACAATGTTTTTGAATAATATGCATGAGTGATTGGCTAAAGACTATCATGATAGACTATCATTAAGAATTTCAAAACTGAATACTGATAATGCTTATATAACACACAGATCTCTCTCTCTTCCCAGTATTGCAGTCTGCTGGCTGCTGGCTTTGCAGATGGGTCGGTGATGGTTTATGACGTCAGGAGCCTTCATCCCCATTTGCCATTTCATCTACTATGGATGGCAAGCATATATTACCGGTAACACAGGTAAAATAGAAGTAATCCACAGGATATCTATATTACTGTATTATCCAGGCTCCTTCAGTGGTAACGTGTCGGCCTTTCACCCGAGGGGTATTGCTGTAGTTTGGTAGCACGGTGGATATGGAGTAAGTTCAGTCGAGTCTGCACCAGCTGACAGACGTTGTTCGCCGGACGAAGCTCAGAACATCTACCATACTTATAGCCTTAATATAGTGACTGGACGCATTGTAGTCAAGTGGCTTCATTTTGAAAAGTGAAAAATAACTATTGTCAGTAAACATGTTTGTTAACCGTCCCCTCAGGCGAGCGTAACTCCGCCCACAAACCTCTCCAATTTAAGGCCTTTTTTGTAACATTTCCTAAACCCCTAACAGTTTGGTACGTTTGTCCTTTATGCGCACATTATTGGAACCTGTTTAAACATCTTTTCGGTTTGTATCAAAGTGTAGGTCTCTACCTTGATACGGTTTGATACACTCCGGCTATAAAAGCCTATGGATGCCTTTGAACAATGGCTGTGACTGGTTGGCAGTGAAGTGGTTATAAGGGCTGGACTCTTTATTATGAAGAGTTCTACACAGTGAAGGGAGTATGATGTCTTAGGGTAAAGGGCTGAAGTGGGGTCCCTTGTCCTGCCCTAATGGGCGAAGGCCATTGTCACGTGCGGGATACGAATTGAGTAAAACTGGGTCATCCTTGGGCACAATCATTGAGCGTCCACCGGACGCGTGGCCTTACGTGTCAGCTGCAGGAAGTATGGGGGCAGCTGCAGGAAATGTAGGGGGAGCGAGGTGAGGTCACCAGTTCCTCTGTCAATGAACCTCCATGTTGCTCGGCCACCTACGCCTCGCCCTCGAGGCGCCTTAGATTGGGCTCAAGGGTGACCGAAGGTTGGCTGGTCTTCATTTGCTGGTCATCTCGTTCTCAGTGCTTGTCCTTGGTACATCTTCGTGGTTGCTCGTCCTGCAAAGCTGCAAAGAGCTCATCATAGGCTATTACTGCATCAGGTGGACAATAAAGTGAACATATAGCCAGATACGTGCCACTAATTTTTACTTTGCATGCGACAAAGTCCAAAGTAGAATCAATAGTCATTTCTGCAAAAGGGAGGTTTTGGTGGATTGCACATGGCGACTCCGCCTCAGCGAAACAACCTCGTCAGAGACGAGGTTTGTTAAGTGCGTTTCTTGGAGAACTATAATATCGGAGCATAGGACGAGGCTAATAATTTAAGGTCATTTACTTTAGATCTAAGACTTCGACAGTTCCATTGTATAATGGTCGACGAGAAGATTACGTTTTATGGGGTTTGGAAGTGCCTTGGGAGGGAGACGATTGACAGATTGCGATCGGCTTCTCTCTCGAGAAGCCGATCGCGAGCCAGACGAAGTCCTCACAGGAGTAGGCCGGACGGGAAGATACGCTCCGGACTGTGAATCGGTATCAGCCTCCTTAGGTTTTTATGCTGGGTTGATGCAGTCATTTGATCGACTAATTTAGTCAGTTGATATACTTTAATCTTTAATTCTTTAACCGTTTGTTTGAGTTCAGCAATTTCCTTATCCTTGGCTGCAAGCTGTTGACTGACATTACTTGCACTAGGGGTGATGTTAGTTACTGCTTCAGCATAGGAAGTTTCGGGTTTGTGTGTCAAACTTTCCACTTTCCTCTTAGCTTCAGAATAACTAACTCCATGCTTTCTCATATATGCTAATGTCTCAGTCTCCTTCTTCAGGATGCTGCACTCAGCAGATCCTGACTGATGGGGACCTCCACAGTTAGCACATTTGGAAATCTGGCTAGTACATGTGATGGTGTCATGGGCTTCAGCACACTTACGGCATACAAATTTACTCGAGTCTTTATCAATACATCTTAATGAGTTGTGTCCGAATTTTTGGCATCTATTACAATACATTGGCTTTTGGACATAAGGTCTTACTTGAACACGTTCATAACCGACGTTGACATACTCTGGAATTTTATTCAAAGCAAAGGTCAAAAAACACAGTCCAGTTTTCGTTCGCACATTTCCGTCCTTCTTGGTCATACAATGAACGTCCACTACGTCTTGGTCCTTCATGCTCTCAAGAATTTCACCTTCTTCCATCGTCCTCAAATCCCTGTGAAAGATTACTCCCTTACAGGTATTTGGGCCAATAGGAATAGTTACTTTAACTCGAAGATCATGAATTTGCGTCAGCTTAAGTAAATCCTTAATCTGGGAGTTGTATTGTACTTTAACAAGGAGGCTTCCATCTCGCATTTTTTTGACAAAATCAAAATCGCCGTCCACTTGACCATCAAGGACCTTTTTGATGATAAAGGGGTTCATGTTCAAAAGCGATTGATTTTCATTCACGCATTTTACATTCGCGAACCTTGCATTCTTCGTGGGGATTTTGAAAAGTGGTCTTCTCGTTTTGGGGGTTCCGTTGTTCAGGGTCGAATTTGTCCTAGAGTGGTCTTGGGTCGGGGCGACCCATGACCACTCTAGGACAAATTCTCCTTGAGGAGGAGAAGGGGTAGTCGGGGTATCATCCATCCTGGGCATCGGACCAGGTCCGACCCCTTATCTCAGAATTGTTTGTCCTGAAGGGATCAAAGACAACTTTTGGTATCAACCTAACAGCAATAGCTAAGAGAGTAAATCAGTTTTTCGTCTTCTACCCCCCCCAGTGGAAGCCTGGTTGCGTTCTCCAGTACCACTATTATCAATATTATTATCATTATTATCATCATTATCATCATTTTTATATCATTATTATTGTTATTTTATTATTATTCTATTATATCATTATTTATTTATTTTATCATCATTATTAATATAATTTTAACTATTATTATTGCTATTATTTTTATTATTATTCCTGTTATCATTACCATCATTATCAATATTATTATTATAAGTGGAGGTAATGTCATTATTCTTCTCATTATTATCATTATCAGTGTTATTGTTGTGTTGAAATAATAATTATCATGATTATATCATCATTATTATTATTATCATTATTATTATCATCATTATTATTATTATTATTACTATTACTATTATTATATTATTATTATTATTATCATCATCATCATCATCATCATCATCATCATCATCATCATCATCATCATCATCATCATCATCATCATCATCATCATCATCTTCATAATTATTATAATTTTCATAATCAATATTATCATTGAACATATTATATTTTTATATTACTATTATTATTTTCATTGCCATTATCATTATTGTTATTGTTTTCCTATTTATTATTATTATAATTGTCATTATTATTGTTGCATTGAGATAATAATTCTCATGATTATATTATTATTATTATTGCTATCATCATCATCATTATTATAATTTTCATTATCAATATTATCATTATACATATATTACTATTATTATCATCATTACTATTATCATTATTGATTTTTTTTTTCAATTATCTTTATTATCGTTACAATAATAATGACAGTAATAATAATAATGATAATAAATATAATAATAATAATAATAATAATAATGATAATGAATATAATAATAATTATAATAATAATAATTATTAATATTATTATTATTATCATTATTATTACTATTATCATTATTACTACTATTATTATTATCATTATTATTATAGTAATAATTAATTTGTTATCATTATTATTATCATTACTTGTATTATTATTATTATTATTATTATTATTATTATTATTATTATCATTATTATTATTATTGCAATTATTATTATTATCATCATCATAATAATGGCAATAATAATAATAATAACAAAAATATTAACTATGATAATAGTAATAATGATAATATCAACAATGATAATAATAATAATAATAATAATAATAATAATAATAATAATAATAATAATAACAATGATAATAATAACGATAATGGTAATAATAATAATAATGATAATGAAAATCATCATCATCATCATGATAGGAATAATAATAATGAGAGTAATGATAACAATGCCAGTGATAATGAAAATGACATGGATAATAGCAGTAATAATAATCATAGAGATATATCAATCAGATTATACCAAGAATTATGACTATAACATAATGCTCAAGGTATCAACAACATATTATAATTATGATAATAATAAAAGTTATCGTTACTATTATATTCTAACAATAATAAAAATGATGATGATGATGATGGTGATGATGATGATAATAATGATAATAATAATAATGATATTAATGATGATGATGATGATGGTAATGATGAAAATGATAATAATTATTATAATGATAATGATAATGATGATGAGGAGGAGGAGGAGAAGGAGGAGAAGGTAATAATGATAATAATAATAATAATAATAATAATAATAATAATAAGAAGAAGAAGAAGAAGAAGAAGAAGAAGAAGAAGAACGAGAATAAGAATAAGAATAAAACTGATCATAATGATATTGTTTATCATCATCATCATCGTCGTCGTCGTCGTAATGGTGGTTATGACGATGAAGATAATGGTAATGACAATAATAATAAAAAAATTGATAATGATCATACTAGATAATAATAATAGTAATAATGACAATAATAATGATAACAGTAATAATATAAAAAAATAGTAACAGCAACAACAACAACAGAACAACAATAATAGTAATAATAATGATAATGATAATAATGATACTACTACTACTACTACTACTACTACTAATAATAATAATAATAATAGCAACAAGAACATCAACAATTATAATAGTAATAACTATACAACAGCAATTATTATGAATGTCGTTTTGGATTAATTAATAAATGATTAATGATAATTATTCAGTGTTTACTTTCATCATAATCATTACTTTTATTGTAATTGTCATCATCATCATCCAATCTTTGTTTTATGTTTCTTTTTTAATCATCGAGACATTAATAATTAGTTCTTGTACTTGCCACATATTTTAAATTACTGTAATTACTGTTATACCTTGGCTAACATTTTATTTTGACAGGTAAAGTGGATTCGGACACAGCCTAGAGAAGAAGTATGTCTTTTTTCCTCGGCATTAGATGGACGCGTTACTCAGTGGCATTTGCATAATAATAGCCTCGTCCATATCAATATCTTAGACTTCAAAAACTACGAGTTGCTTGCGAAACCCCTTCCACCCCCGGAGAAAATAACTCTAGAAGGTAAGGTAATTCTTCATGCACGTTTATCTGCTTACTCACTTATATGTCTTTTTATTCCATCCTCAAAATCATACATTAGACATTTATTTCCAATTCATGATAACAATTATCATTTCACATATAGGACTGGTGACCTGCATAGCATTCTGTCCGAACACCGAACATGTGATTCTAGTGGGCGTGGACACGGGTGCTTTATACCAGTGTTCCATAGTCTGCTCTGTTCACACTCTGGTTCGCTATTCTGCTCATACCTCACCAGTTAGGGGACTTGCTTGGAACAGTCATCACAGCCAGATATTTTTATCTTGCTCAGTTGACTGGACGGTAAAGGTCTGGCTGCAACACAAAATGTATGTATACAAATTTTTGTGAGATTTACTATCCTTGTGTGACTGGTGGGCCAACATGAGCCTATCTATTTGCAGAATATGTTCAAGTGGTGTTAATCAGCACCAACATCTATAGCCAAAATGAAATGTTTGCAGCAGACAATATCTTGTAATATAATAACATATAAAAACTTTCAGGACGCCCTCATCATTCTAGACCTTGGAGCTGCTGTTGCAGCCGTGACATGGTCACCGTATAGCAGCAGTGTATTTGTAGCTGTCACAGACGATGGCCGTGTACACGTGTATGATCTTTTTGTACGTAAATGTAAGCCACTTTGCGTGCAAACCCTCGTTCAGCGACGGCGGGTGGTTACTGTATGTGTGGCATTTAATCCTTTTCATCCTATCATACTCGTCGGCGGTGAGAAGTAAGTATGGTTGATTTTGTATATATTCCATGTGTTTATAAGTTTCTGAGCAAATTAACAAGAAGCAACTACTTTCACCGTGATATTTCATTGGCTAAGTTATATCACACCTTCACATACATAGACAAACGAGCAAATATAATATACTTATTTGGCATTCTTAAACTATGGGTTGTTACACGATCACTTCTCAATAATCGATAATTAATTACATAGTACTAACACATATCCAGTGATAGACTGTATTCGTTAATCAATTTAATGAAATAATGCAGAGTGCTTTTGCAGAGGTTACTTAGCATCCCTCAAGCTTTCTCCAAATCTGAGGAGGTCACACAGAGACTCCAAAGGACCCGATCCTCAGGATCTAAAGGAGATAGAGTTATGCAAGATGGAAAGACTCATTGCTACAAGTAATAAAGATTAGAAAGTGCAACATGAAGGAGTGTTTGGTCTATGTTTTCTGGTATATTTGATATATGCTTTAGATACAGTGCCGTTTGTTTGCCAAAACAAACAACTAATATAAAGAATTATTTTTTGTTCAAATGTGCCAGATAGCAATATCTTAAAGACGGTATAACTGGCATCGGAATATATATGTACAATAAAGTCTAATTTCATAAACCAAAATAGCTTCCGAAGTCGGACCTGTCTGTTTTGCTGGGTGTAATTACGACCGAAAATTTGGTTGAACCGTTTCTCCTTTATTTATAATTCATATTTATGAATTCGGAAATATGCACTGCATACATGATCAGTGATTCCATAATGGCCATATCATTTGTGCCATATCATATCATCTTTAAACCAGGACTGATTATGGTTTTCATATCCAATCGTTTTAGTTCTATATTATGGTAGATTATGTTACATTATTAATGATAAAGCAATAATAATAGCAATAATAACAAATGAAGTTATATGAAGGTGGAAATTGTAAAAGACAGCATAATGAGGATTTTTTTTACAAAACTGTGGCTAACAAACGCAGCTCTGAATGAGGCAAGGTGACCTACCTCATTCATTGCAAGCAGATTAGTT
>NC_051402.1:28837948-28858943 GCF_015228065.2 Penaeus monodon | reverse complement strand
CTTGACCAGCCATATTGACAGCCGATTGACTTGACCGGGCCTTGATCAAGCCACCCGTCTAACCAGAATAGAGGACCAGAGGTGTGTTGCTAGCTGCAGGGTACAGTGTGCAGCATCGCTCAACCTCCAGGACTCCTGTCTCCTGGTAATACGGGATGACACACACAGCAAACACACGTGGGAGAGTTCTCCCTGGTCCAAGATGGAATGAACCAGGGGTGGGTGCACCATCCCCTCTCTTAGGCCTTGGTGTACCAGGAAGCCATTTTGTCTCATCCCTCACTGGTGACCCCTCCAGTATGGGTAGCCCTCTGGTCCGGCTCACCAGATCATTGGGACCTCAAGCGGCAAGGCGGCTTCCGTTAGGGGGGTGGTGGGTGGGGAGGTGAGGAAATGAAGAATTCTAATATTGTATAAGTAATACAAATTTACAAGGATCTAGCTCTCTCCCTAACGACCTATGCAATCCCCTAGCCATTTCCTCTGGAACATCACAAGTTGTCACTCTGGAACCTTTCCAACTTCCAAAAAGCAAGAATGGAAATCAGAATAGTTCCCGGGCTCCCAAACTAGGTAAGGAGAAAAGTCCTTCTCAATCCATTAAGGAAATCCTACCTGGTAAATATTAAAGTATCTCATATAGTAAGTACCTAGTAGTGAAGACCATTGATGGTGTATCAATCATGGATCTTGATATTTTTGAAGTACATTAGAAAATAGTTGACGTGTGTCAACATGTTCCTCGCATCACCCCACAGCAAGATGGTTTCATCACCAGACGGGAGTGACCACCTGCGTGTGATATGCAACATTCTTGGGGCTCAAGTTTCATGTCCTCCTCATAAAACACTCAATCAGTGTAAGTCTTTTCCCGAGACTTGATGAGGTATTCTTAAAGAGAGACTTTTAGAGGATTTAAAGAATTTTAATGTAGTGGCAGTTTTAAGAAGAAAGTTGATGGTTTGGAACAGTCGACACCAGCTCCCCTTCTAACTTTTGAATCGTTAGTCCTTCCAAAATCAGTTAAGTCGGCATGGTACCACCTCAAAGTAAAGCCATATATGCCCAGCCCTATGCAGTGCTTCCATTACCAGGGTTATGAGCATGGAGCCAACTCTTGCCGTTTATAGGAAAATGGACAACCAAGAATATGTGTAAAATGTGGTACAACAGGTCATCAAGGAGATGACAACTGTCCAGGCCCAATATACTATTACCACTGCAAAAAAGCTCATGAAGCTTCTTCTTCTGTAAAAGGTACAAAAAAATTTGAAAAATTATTGGTAATAAGGAGCAAGGAGAGTTAGTTTTCCAGAGGCAAAGCGGCGTGTCCTTGTGCTGTTTGCACAGCCAGGTAAGCCCTTTGTTTCAGTTCTAGCCCATCCTTCTTCCTGCCATCCCTTGCCTTCAATACTTCTTACACCACACACTATGCCACTGCCTTTAAACCTTAGTCCCCAATTGCTGAAACTGCCTCTGGTGAGCTGTTCTACCAGAAAAGAGTAGGAGTGAGGGGTCTATTGAGGAGACTCCTCCTCCAAAAGTAAAGTCTTTGTAGTCATCAGTCAAGGCTCCAGAGGCCTCAACAGTGACAGTTCCAGCTGCCACCGCATCCACAGGGGCCTCTGATGCTAGGCAGAATGCCCCTGAAGCAAAGGCTTAGGTACGCCCTTTGCCCAAGCAAAGGAATCCTGAGTCTGTTCAAAAGACACATCTCAGAGTTGGGTCTTTGGAGCCGTCAGGCAAGGCTCCAGGGACTTCAACGGTGACAGCTGCAGCTGCCACCACATCCACAGGGGCCTCCGCTGCTAGGCAGAATGCCCCTGAAGCAAAGGCTCAGGCAAAGAAATCTTGAGCCTGTCCAAAGGAAGCTTGAGGAGTTCCACAGGTAAACAACCCTTCAAAAGGGACTCTTAATAACCTGAAAACGGATAGCCTAAGGGTGTGGGGCAAACTTTGACCACAGGTGCTGCCAAACACCTTAAGAAGAGGTGGTTTGAAGAACTGGATACCATAATCCAATGGAACTGTCAGGAAATTCATGCAAAATGAAAAGGCAAATCTGATAGTAAGCCAGTTTGTGTATGCCTACAAGAGATTATGACCAGGGAAAATCGTCCAATTCCCCTGAGAGGATTCCAAATTCAAGCCCATTATGGGACTTTTGATAATGGACCTCATGAAGGAGTAGCAGTAATGGTACATCAGGATATTCCCTTCCAGGCCATCCCCCTGCAGACAAAACTCCAAGTGAAAGCTGTGAGAATAAGCTTAACACAACCTTACACTGTTGATCCATTACAAGAGGACTCGAGTGAGGCTAGGCGAGTGCTAAAGGAGGCTAGACGGATTCTAGGACCCCCTTAGCATGGGTATAGGTCAAGGTGCATAAGATCGTTGGAAAGAAAACGTCCATGTCACAACCTGCTTTGAAGATAGATGGCAAAATCCTCACAAACAAAAAGATGTTGCAAATGAGCTAGGTAAATCCATGGCAGAGATCTCCCCTGGAGCATCTTACAATGCCCGATTCTTCACTCTTCAGACTGAACAGGAACAAAATCCAGTGCCGTTCTTCAGTAGGATTGCAACAGAACTTCCATACAACTTGCCATTTTTGTGCAAGGAGATGGACTCTGCAGCTCTGCCATAAGACTCAGGAAGTGACGATAATCCATATCAATTTATATCTCACTTACCGGAGAGCTCCCAGAAGTTCCTGTTGGACCTATTTAATAGGATCTATAGGGAGGGCATAGTGCCATCCACATGGAAAGAGGCTATAATCATTCCTGTTCCTAAACTTGGCAAGGATACTTCCACACCAGGAAATTACAGACCAATTTCTCTCACCAGCTGTATCTGCAAACTTCAGGTTGACATGGTAAACTTCAGGTTGACATGGTTGCTAGAAAAGGAAAACGTGCTGACACCATATCAATATGGGTTTAGAAAATTGTGATAGACCACAGATGGACTTGTAAGGATGGAAACTGCTATACAGAATTCCTTCGCACAGCGTTATCACATGATAGCAGTCTTCTTTGACCTTGAAAAGACTTACAATACTAATTGTAAGCATAGCATACTGATGAAGCTGTATGACATTGGTTTCAGAGGAGCATTACCTACCTTCATACGTAGCTTCCTTGCTAACAGGAAGTTTTGAGTTCAGGTGGGAACATTTTCTCTGACCTGGAAGATCAGCTGGAAGGGGTCTCACATGGGAGTGTCTTAAGTGTGACCCTGTTTGCCATTGCTATAAATGACATCGTAAAGGTTGTTCCAAGTGCTGTCTCAAGTAATCTATATATGGATGACTTTACACTGTACTGCTCAGGAGGAAGCTTACAGGATGTGCAAGGACACATACAGACTGCAACTTAAATCAGATTGTACAGTGGGCAACATGCCATGGGTTCAAATTTTCTCCAAGCAAGTCTATGGCTATACATTTTCACAGATGTGGAAAGTTTTATTCCTCTCGCTATTTAGGAGCAAACTCACTGCAATTTTTCCAAGAGGTGAAGTACTTGGGTCTAATTTTTGACTCAAGGCTTACATGGGTGCCTCATATCAAACAGTTAAATGTGAAGGCTACAAAAACACTTAGTATTTTGCGGGTTCTTTCACATCTATCTTGGGGTGCAGACCGCACAACGCTTCTGCAGCTTTACCGAGCACATATTCGTAGTAAGCTTTTATGTCTATCCCTATACTATCCTGCCTCCATCCTATCCCTATCTTGCCCTGTTTCCAGCCGCATTTCCCCTCGTACCCCTCTTATTCGCACTCTCTTCTTGTTCCTTCTTCCTTCTACTTCTGCGCTGATTTCCCCCTTTTCCATCCCTTTTTCCCGTTTGCCCTACCTTCTACCATTAACCCTATCCTTTTCTGCTCCCATCCTACCCCTATCCTACCGTAATCCACAGGGCGAGTCGAGCACAGACCTCTTCCCTCTGCCAGCCTCATTTCTACCATTATTTTTATCTATGTTTTATGCAGGCTTCATTTACATGTATTTTACGTTTATATTACACCTTTTTGTACATTTTTAAAATAAAACTTTTATTGAGATTCCCTTCGTTATACACATATTTCTTATGATTTTTACATGATGTGCAGATAAACGAACATCCACATCTGCTGCGAATGCATCTCTCTTTTACTTTTTTAATCTTTTGTATTTCAAGTTGTTTTATTTTATGGTTTCTTTTTACTTGTTCATCATTTTAATCTCTCTGATTTATTTTATGGTTTATTTTAGGATTTATTTTATGTTTTTTATTAATGAATCACAGCAGATTGCTCTACGTATTTTTTAAATTATAATTATGATTTTCTTAATGACGTTTTATTGTTTTTTTATTGGTTTTATCTTTTGTATATTTTCTGTTATTATAACATTTCCTATTTATTGTTTTAATATTTTTTGTGCTACGCTTCCGTCCGCGGGAGTTAATGTAACCCCCTGTATTGGTTTAATAAATTAAGTGGATACTCGGACTGTTCTGTGATTTCATCTGTTGGATTACCTGTCTGGATCTTACACGACGGATGCTGAAACAAGGTTGTACTGCCACTTTTACTTGCCTAGGTGTATCTATGCTGGACGTGTTTATCCTTTTACATTACGTTTTACTGTGAACCACGTGTGCATGACTTTTAATTTTTTCTTTTTCTGAATTTTACTTACTTTTATCTTGCGCTTTTACTCGTTTCTTTTGTTCGTGCTTTACCCTTTTACTTGTCTTTTACTTGAGCTTTTGCCTTTTTTCTTCTTCTTCTTCTTTTCTGTCCATTTTTACCATCTCCTTTACTTCCCATGTCACCTTTTAACCCTTTCCCGTGTCGTTTCACTTATTGTAACTTACCGTTAGTTCTTTTTACTGTTTTTAAATCCTTCTGACATACTTTCAGTTTTTCTTAAGCCCTTCTGGCGTACTTTTATTAGTTCTTAAGCCCTTCTGGCACTTTTTTTACGTAATAACTAGATTTACTTTGGGCCTTGTGCACGGTTCTTTTATTAATTTTAGGATTATGTATTCTATTTATCATGTATTATCTTCATATTAGTCACGCTCATAGTAGGCCTGTATCTCCGGGGATAGTTGGCTTGTGAGGTCGTGTGGGTTCTGAGCCTTTTCGAGGAACGAACGGGGCCCCTCATTTTTCCTTGGCCCCTAAGCCTGAAGTCTCCCGCCTCATGGGTGTAGTCATTTTGGTTCCTCGCTCACAAAACCTTACACTCGGTTCATAATGAAGCTCTCAGAATCTGTACTGGGTCTTTCAGGTCTTCACCTATGGAGTCCCTGTATGCTGAGAGTGGAGAACCACTTCTTTCATTATACCGGGACTACATGAACCTGGTTTACTACACGAGACTACGAAAGATTCCGGGATTTCTTACATTCAGATTAGTTTTCAACCCTCTTGAGGATAGCCGTTTCTATGGTAGGAGAATGAGGAATCTTGTGGAAGATCTTGATTTAAATCTCACTAAGGTTCTGGCTGTTGGAATTCCCCAATTCCCCCCTTGGACTAATGAAGTTGAGCTGGCTTTGGTCGGAATCGGGAAAGGGGAGAGATCCGAAGCAGAAGAGAGATTTCTTCAGCACATCTCTAAGTACCAAGGATCAGATGTAATATATATAGATGGTTAGAAATCTAAAAATGGTATGGACATTGCAGCAGTGAGCAGAAGGAAGACTGCATTTGGCAGTCTTTCTCTAGTAGCTTCGATATTCACTGCAGAGTTACATGCCATCTTTTTAGCAGTTAAGATGACTAGAGATCTTACAAACCATTCTACTGTAATATATTGTGATTCTCGTAGTGCCTAGCAAACAATCAAGAGCTAAAACTCATCACATCCAGTAGTGAGGGAGGTTTAAGATTGGCTTGCACTCTGTGTTGGGTGCCAGCGCATGTTGGTAATCAGTGGGAAGGCCAAGGCAGCTGCCGCTCAGTCCTGTGATGCTCGTTTTCCTCTTCCACACACCGACCTGAAACCCAGCTTCAGGAGTTGTCTTTGCGATAAATTGAAGGAACAATGAAGGCATACCTCTAGAAACAAATTGCGAGAGATTAGAGATCATCCATCCCAGCCGAGACGTAGTTGTCTTAACAATACTAAGTATCGGGCACACAAGACTGACTCATGGGCTGATGACGGCCAAAAGTGAAGCACATTGGGATGGATGCCAAGAGCTATTAACGGTTGCCTATGTAGTAGAAAGATGTTCAACATTCTCATACCAAGGACGTATGTACTTGTGCTCCCCCATATACACTGAAAAATGTATTGGGGAGGATTCTGACTTAGAGGGTCTTATTAGTTTCCTTAGGGAGACTAATATTTTCAATCTGCAGCAGATAATTTGAAATAAATCTGTAGCGTTAGGTGCGCGCGAGAACCCAGCGGACGACCTGCGGTGGAGGTGACACCAATTATAGTTGTTTTTTAATTACGTACATAGGCCTTCCCCTGTGGCGTACACACCTGAGCTGCCACCACCCACTTACTTGCGTGTGGGAACGCGTATATGTGCGTGTGCGTGTGAGATACGAATACAAGAGTATGTGCAGAAAGATAGAACGTGTGTGTGCATGCGTGTGTGTGTGTAGTGCGTGTATGACAGAGTTGGTAAGCGTGTTTAAACCGAGGGGGAGGACGCGCACGCGAGTAAACCTCACACTCACGAGTCTCGACTTTGCTCAGGCGTAATTAGGAAGCTGTACCTAAATGCTTCGTCCAACAGTATTTGAGTGAAATCCCTCTGCAGATCGTTCACAACAACGTTTGTATGGAATTCCTCCGTTAACAACCCAACTAGCGTCCCCGTGCACGGGGTCTTTAGCGATCGGGCGCCCACAATACTCAAATCGCTGGTTTCCTCTTCAAACGTACCTGCTCCAATTTGTTGATAAACAAATTCTCCGGCAAGGGAACCTTGTTTTATCGAATCTTCTACTTTATTTTCGCACATGGCTTTTAATTTTAGGCCCACTAACCATTTAAGGAGGTAGTGACTTTTCATTATAATTTATCATTTCCAAGTTGAAAATCGTTCATCCCTTTCATTTGTCATTCTTATTATTGAGGGTCTTTATCATTAGGTTTCATTTCTCGTTATTTATCGATTCACTCTAGTCCCTTTTGTTTACCTTTACAGGCATATATTCTTAGTGAAAGGTTTATTATAATTACCTATAAAATCTCAGAATATAATTGAATTATATCTTAATATTTCCAAGTCGCCGATCCTTTTAACTTCACACATGTTTACATTGCCTTTCCTTTACCTTTACAATAATCATTTTGGTGAGGAACTCGTTGAAACATTAATTAGGGTTCAAATCAGGAGTATATTTTAAAAAGAACAAAAAACAGTAAAATGGTAAATGGTTGAACCATGGGGGGGGGGGGTATTTCGCATTAATAAAAATTGGAATTACTTGAAAAACACAAAATAAAATAAGGAATAATGAACAATATAATATAAAGAGGCACCGGGATTTCCTAATAATGGCTCTAAACTGCTAGCCTGCCCACTACGACCTGTCTACCACCGCGAGTACACAACCACTTACGCCGACCAGCTGAACCCTGTCTCTCCGGCCTCCTTGCCCCAATCACCCCCTCGAGCAGATGGCCCAACCGTCACCACCTAAGGTGGCTAGATCAACTTTGACCCCGCCCATTTCCTTGGCCGACGGTTCTCTCACGGGTGCTCCTCATTTTAAGAAGTAAAATGTTGCATATGTGCTCTAATAAAATATCACTAGACTTAAAAACTAACCATTCTAAAATTAATCTAAATATGGGAATTAAAATGGAAATACAACAAAAATGCATTCAAAAATATATATTTGAAATACCGAAGCAAAAATAAAAACGAAATAAACGAGATATAAGAAAAATATCAAAATGGCTAAGGGATCGCATCTAGAAAGTTAATGGATAAAAGAACTTTCAAACCGAATACCCTAAATTAAAAATAATCCCCCAAAAGTATCATTTTCTTTAATGCGGACCCCATGCTCTAATTTGTAGCAGTAACTATCACCTCGGGCCTTTAGCAAATTTCCAGGATTATACATGAACATTTCGTCACGACATGAAGTTGGTAGTGGATCAACGACGAGTTCATAGACGATGAGAAAAATCAGGGGAGCTGCGTCTGATGACGGAGCTGGCCACGACAAATCAATCAATCCTGTTGGAGAGCCTCCCCCCCCCCCTCCAATGGCTGTCTAACTTGCATCTGTAAGTAACACAAATGTACATGAAAAAAATGGGAATTTTAACACTATATCCTCAGACAATACTGTAGGCAACTTATAAAAGGTATCCAATGCTTCCTGTGTCCATGTTAGTTTCGTTTTCCCATCTTTAGTCTTACAGCCTCTGGTTAGCTCAATTAACGGTCGCGATATATCTTTAAAATTATAAATTTGCGATAGTAATTAGTTACGCTGAGAAACGCCTGTAGCTCTTTCGAAACTATTGGTTGTGGGTCTCTCTCCATTGCTTCAATCTTTTTCTTTTGTAGTTTAATACCCTTCTGGCTAATCACATGTCCAAGATACTCAACTTCAGAATTAAAAAACGAACATTTAGTAAGTTTGAGAGAGATTACTCTGTTAAAGACGACCTAAAACGTCTATCATTATTCAAATGAGTTTCCTATGTGTTTCCCAAAATTACAATGTCGTCCAAATAAACAAAACTCACATCTTGATCAGACTAGACAGGACCTGTCTAGGTTTAGGTGGGCTTGAACAAACAAACAACCGGTTTTGAGAACAAGCAGAGTCCAGAGTGCGCTTCCTGAAATATGGTAGGCTGCAGAATCCCCTGTGGGAAACTAGTGCTGGCTATTTACGTGGGTGTGGGTACTTAAAATGAGAAATTGGTAATGTGCATTTTGAATATGATCTGACATAATTTAGACTGGAATTTTAATTGTGGACATTACAATGGAAATTAAACAGAATAGAAAAGAATAGGGGGTTTTCGACATGCCATCTGTTTAAATATATGTCACCAAGCATCCTTTAATAAAACGTTTGGATGCCGCTCGGAATGTCATCTTCTGGCGTGGAGGCTGAAATCCACCCGCGTGGTCAGGAGTCCGAAGCTGCCTCGGTGTGACCGCTCCTGGCGACAGCTTCTGGGGGCAATTCCCTCCTCTCACGTTGGTTGCACGTACGATGTTCTGGCGGGGACCGAGGGCATCGAACGGGAATGTCAGAAGGCAGCAGAGGCCGTCTGCATGTAACATCTGCATGTAATTATTGCGAAAAGTACAAGCGACAGAAATTCTAGGACATGGCAGAAATCAAAAGGTCAGGTCAGGGGATACAATGCACAATACATGGATAGTATGATAACTGGTACAGACGACCTGGGAGAACATTAACCATGAAAAAAAAAACATTTACCATAAAATACCTTTCATTCAGTAAGACATATTAATTCAGCATTCAGGTTTCATCATTCTTGTCTTTCATAAAAAGACAACAGTAAAATATAAAATACAATATGAATGTTCTGTACAGTACACTTCAATAAAAGTGTACTATCCTGGCAACAAAAACTAAATAATCTTAGCCCTCCGTTGCACATGCAGCTAATAAGGCAACACTGAAGGGAATCTAAAAAGGGTCATCAGGGTTAGCATCAACAGCATGATGAGCGAGCTGTAATTCTGATATCTTAAAGTATGGTTTAAGATAGTTTACATGTACTTTTCTCCCCTTTTCTGTACCATGTAAATCTTTCACAATTAATTTATTATTATCCTAGCAGAACCAGACCATCTGGAAGACAATGCATTTGCCCATTTATACACTTTGGTCAAGACAAGAGAACCTTCTTTAAAAGCAAAGTTCTTTCTAACACGTTTGTTATAACCCCTCGTCTAAGCTGCTCTGGCTTTACTCAAAGGTTCCTGTGCAGCATTCCAAGCAAGCTGCAATCTTTCCCTGAGAACTGTTTCATCGTATATTGGCCGTTCTGTAAGTCCTATGGGAAAATCAACCTGATGGCCAAGGAAGAGATGTATAATCCATAACGGACCGTCTAATTGAAGTGTTCAAAGCAAATCTCACCTGAGGCAATACTTCATCCCAATAATGAGGTTCCCTAGCGCACAAACTGACAAGTGCATCCTTCAATACTCGGTTTGTTCTTTCAACAATACCGTTGCTTTGCGACATGTAGGGACAGTCAAATTAAAGGTAATATGAAGTTCCTATAAAACAGCTGCAAGTAAATCCTTTTTAAACTCAGCACCTCCATCAGTTTGCAGTTCAAGTGGCGCCCCATAAATAGTTATGAAGTTGTTAGGGAATGGAGTCAAAACGAGATAAATAATCAACAAGAACGAGCACTTACGTATTTCCTGCTGGTGTTGTAGGTAGAGTGATAAGGTCTGCAGAAACTCATTCAAGAGGTCTTGACACGACTGAAGCAGATGAAAGAGGCGTAATCTTGGAAGCATGCCCTTTTCTGTGTTGACATTCCTCACACTCCTTGACGTATATCTTAGCATAAGCAAGCATGTTTTAGAAGAAGAATAACTGTTTAGCTTTATTGAAAGTTCTGAAAACTCCAGGGAGAGCAGCAAGCAGTGAAGCATGAGCAAAATGCATGGCAGATCTCAGATGCTGGGGCACAATGACACGACAAAGAATGTGATCTGGCATCTCTATCAGATGGTAGAGTACACCATTAAACACTTCAAATTCTGAAATGGAAGCTGGTAACTTTATGCTGGTAAAGATCCTCCCTCTAGATATTTTATTACCACAGCCCATTATAGGATGTTTTTCTTGCTCTGCATGAAGAACCTCTGGATCATTAGACTTAAGCGGACTGGCTGCTGCAACAGTAACAATGACAGCCCTTGAAACCATATCAGGGACGTGGTGAACTGCCCCTTGGTGATATTTTATTGCATAATCATAGTCCTGTAGATCAACACTCCATCTAGATATTTGTCTACTTTTGGTTTTCCTAGATAATACATAAGTGAGTGGTTTATGATCTGTATAGATGAACTTCTTCCCATATATATATGGATCAAAAGCTGACTCAACCACTGCCAATGCTACACTATCAGTGGCACTGCAGCGAACTTCAGCACCTCTCATTTTCCTATTAAAATAAGCTATAGCATGTGGAACACATTCAGTGTCTCTGCATAAGGCATGCACCAATTGCACACTTAGATGCATCACCATGAATTTCAAATGAATGGCTGTAGTCAGGATTACGTAGCACAGATACAAGAGACTTAAGTTCTTCAAAGGCTCTTTGACAGACCAAGAAAATTTGATGTTCTTACGAGTCAGGTTAGTGAGAGGAGGAGCAATATTTGAAAAGTTAGAAATATGATGCCGATGAAATCCAGCAGCCCCTAATAATCGTCTAACTCCCTTAGCATCTTTGGGTCTAGACATCTCACTAACATCTCAGGTGGAATACCATCCTGTGAATAAACAAAACAAAACAAAAATTAATATTCCCGAACTGCTATCTGGCATTTAGAAGGAGTAAGTCAAAGTCCAGCATTATGTACCAACTCCAGAGTTTCTTGCAGATGAATAAGGTGTTCATTTATATTATTACTGAAAACTACAATGTCATCAAGGTATTCTGCAGTGTGCGCCCTATTACTGAAGACAACACCATGTTTATTGTTCTCTGAAATGTCTGAGGAGCAGTCCACAATCCATAAAGCATTCTCCAAAACTGCCAAACACGGGCACCGTCACTACACGCCGTCTTGTGTCGATCAGCCTCCTCAACAGGTAATGCCCAATATGCACTCCGTGCATATAAAGAAGTAAAGTCATTTGAGTCACTTAGGTCATCGAGCATCTGCTGAATAGGTGGAAGTAGATACGAGTCGGCAGTGGTGAGTGCATTAATTGTTCTAAAATCAACACAGAATCTGACAGAATCATTGGGTTTCCGAACAAGCACTACAGGTGACAGCCAAGGACTGGTGGAAGGCTCTATGGCGCCTGCAGAAGTCATTGAATTGCACTGCTCCCTAATTATTTGGCAACTGGTATGTGGAAGTCTCCATTGTCGAGTTATTATTGGTACTGCATCTGCTGTAGGTTTATGATGAGTAAACATTTGGCACTGTGCCTACCTCCATTGTGTCCTGACTGAAGAGCTTTGGAAATTTACTCAGCAACTCCTCAACACAGGATTGGTCATTACCTTCCAGGTGACTTAGCAATCTCTTCATTTGTACTGACGGGTGCTGGCAGATTGGTAAGTGCTGATATGGTAACGGCAAACACGTCTTTGGCTGCTGATGACTCGGACGGCAGTGAAATCTGGTGGGTTTTCAAATAAGTCATCAGAGATTGATTCATTGAAAATATGAAACTCGTCGGGCTGATATCCAAAGTCCATTTCACTATAAAAATGATCGAAATCCCTCAGTAACAACGGCTCTTTTAAAGTTATCACCGAAAACTCGTTCTATTCTGACACCATATATGGTGGGATGGTGTTAGGTTCACACAAAGATCCTGCGACTGCAACATCTGCATCCACAATTTGATGATTGTCCTCTTCAACAGCATCATTAAGTACAGCAAGTAAGGTTCCACAGCACAAGCGTATAAGATATGGACCAAAATTAACTGCTCATACTGACAAAAATCCATCTTGAGGTGAAACAAGAGTTTGAGGTATGGGGACATCTGTAGCAGGTAAAATTAACGTTTTTCGATTTCTCGAGTGATGACGGTACTCGTATAGACATGAAAACACTTCAGTGTGGAGGAATGTTCATTGTATGAGGAGCATGAGCATTTATCACCTCCTCAGTTGGAAGTCGAAGTTCTTTAATAGCAGTGACTGCAACATGGGATGGACTGTGATGCCTGATAACACAAACCTGCAATCCATGGTGGTCAGAGAATACTACTGAAAGCAAATACCATTAAGTATTAAGTAAGCCTTGCAAGGATAGTGATTGGAAACAAATTTAAAGTTAAACCTGCATAATAAAACCATCCCCATCAAAATGTCACCTGGAAAATTTATATTCTCCACAATACATACACGATGAGACAATGATTTGTCAGCAGAAAGTTCAAACCCGACATCATTCTCTAAAATAACCTGAATGTCTGTCCCAGTCACTACTGAAAATTTTTGCTGTGCTTCATGATGGTGTTTCAGAGGGATCTTCGAAGGTGTACAAGCCTTAATCAAAGTAGCCTCACTCCCTGTATCAAGCAAACACCAAGATTTTACTCCATTAATGTTGATATGCACCATCAGTTGTCCTTGTCCACTGTCTTTGACTGGTGTTACCTGGATCTTTGTTGCATTCAGCTGTTTTGATTCGTTCCAGGCTTCTCCTGCCATGTTCGTTATTATGAAAGGGACAGTTTCTCCTGACATGTCCTCTTCCCTTGCAAGACTAACATTCACTGCCTTGTGATTTCACCTTGCAGTCTCGTGTGAGGTGTTCAGTACGTGGTATGTGGTAAGCACAGTAAGGCTACATGGAAAGACAATAGCTCTTCTCAGTAATATCGATCTTGATTGTTGTCTGAAGAATATGCAACAAATCACTGTGATGGTCTCAGGGGCCATGCATGTTAACGATCAATCCAGCAGTGTTGAGCGGCAGCAACTAAATCTTCTACGAAATCTTGGTCTCTGACAGAAACTGCTTCCTGCAACCGAGATGGTTGCCTTTGCAGAAACGTACTACAGACGAGTTCTTCTGTCGGCCCTAACGAACGAGCATAATCACAGGCCCTTGAAAGAACAGCTCCCTGAACCTCCTGGTAGTGATCTTGAGGTGACTGATGATCTCTCAGCCTCTTCTTGAAGAGTAAGGAAAGAGACTCAGCAACACTGGTGGTACCTTCAAAATTCCATTTGACTGTAGCCCTAGAATCTGACCAAAACGTGATGTCATCAAATAAAAGTTAATAATAATAGCATCACCTGAGCATTGTGTGCATGCAGCATTGATTCGTCCTGCATCCGTGTTCGGTCGCGCCAACAGCTCGATCTGCCGCAGCCAGATGTTCACTTCATTGTTTCCTTGTAGAGGAAGAGATGCAGGTGTTTTTGCAGAGAACATTGGGATCGGTTCCTGGCGCTCAAAGATGACAATCACCTGCACAGAAGTCGGGTTCACATTAAACATACTTCAAGGAGACAGCATAGGTGGTGTAGCACAATGGTTGTGGTTGTTGCAGTAGATTACTGTAGAGTCTGTGCTGCGCATTTCAACTTCACAATGTTCACCATCTGTGTGCAGATCGTTGAAATCATGTCGACTTGAGTGAGCAGCTTCTAAATGACTGAAATCACGATTAATATCGTTATATCTCTTGGCACTCTGATGGTAAAATCTCCTTTGCTTAGCATTATGATAACTTGTTTTTCGCTGCTCCTGTTCTCTCAGCTGCAGTACTTGTTCTCTCTCTTGTCGCTTGTTATGACGCAGTTCAGTTTCCCGCCTTTCCCGTTCACGGCGCTCGGCGTCCCTCTCTTTGCACACTATACAAAACTCAGCTTCTAACTTGTTACTGCACTCACCATTCTGGTGCACTCCATGCACATCTCCGCAAGCTGCGCCACAAGGTGCTCCAACATCACCGGCAGTGGCGATTCGGGTGTCTTGGGAATATCTTCGGCTTTTTCGCCAGGTCCCCTGTGAGAATTCGTCTTGAGAGGCATTTTGTGCTATAATCCATGCATAGAAAAGGAAACGAAACAAAGCGACGGTATGTGCTTAAAACAAAATGCTAAACAATCCATACTACGTGAAGCAGAAGTTTTGCATAGCAACACTGTTACAACAATGTTCACTGTAAAACCACAATAAAACCGATATATCACAGCAGCAACACGAATTAGCGACCAACAACATCACCAGACAACTGCAAGAAACAAACATGAAAGGCATCACCACTACAAAAAGATAATCAAGTCAACACTAATAAACAACCAAACGAATATAGCTCATGTAATTTGCAAGCAACCAAAAGCAAACAAGAAAAACTGTTACAATAATGAAATATTGTTACATAATGTAAACACATTAATTGAAATAAATGGGACCTGCACTGGGCTGCGCTTAATGGTAAACTAAATGCAAAGTATAATTCTCCCAAAAATAAACCACTCTGGATAATGCAAATTCAAATCACAAGACAAACAAAAATGTTCTTATGAATCCCACCGCTGCCATCAAATTATGCACATGCATCATTCATTAATTGTGGCAAAACAGTTATCCTAACTACTTTATTTTAAACTTTAGTGCAAGTTAGATTTTACTTTATAAACTATGGGTGGATAGGATGGGTCCTTGGGTTTTACAAATAACCGGTTTTGAGAACAAGCAGAGTCCAGAGCGGCGCTTCCTGAACTATAGTAGGCTGCAGATTCCCCTGTGGAAAACTAGCACTAGCTATTTACGTGGGTGGCGGATTGTGGGTACTTAAAATGAGAAATTAGTAATGTGCACTGGACATTTTGAATATGCTCTGACAAAATTTAGACTGGAATTTTGTATCTAGATCGTGGACATTACAATGGAAATTAAACATAATAGAATAAAATAGGGGGTTCCGACATGTCATCTGTTTATATATACGGCATCAAGCATCCTTTAATATTTTAGTGGCGCCAAATGTTTGGATGCCACTCGCATGGTCTTCTGACGTGGAGGTTGCAATTTAAGTGACGACACTGGCACCAACGGTGCATTGTAAGGAGACCATGAGGGTTGTATAATCTCATCCCTTAATATAGAGTCAATCTGGGACTAATCTCGTCTTTGTATTTCAATAGGATGTGATAGGGTTTCTTATAAAATGGAGGACCTCCAACACTTATTTCGAAAAACTATTAGTTCAAAATCATTTAAACTGAAAACTTTTGGGAAACCCAAAATCAAATCTACCAGCACCCCTTGCTCTTCTAAAGCTCATTCAATTTTTTTTTTTTTCTGTAGCTCTTAACACTTGCTACTACCTGTCCTCTAGCGTCCCTTCAGACCTACAATTCCCATGGAAGCGACAGATTTTTTATTACTACGTTCGACCTTCACATCCTGACCGTTAATGGACAAGGTGGTAGGGCGTGATGTATATATGCATGTCCCCAAAATCATTTCCTATCAGCATTTGGCATGGTAAATCCCAAGTATCCACCACCAAAAACACAAATGAAGTCTTTATCTTACCTACATTAATACTGAGATTTATCTCCTCTCTGTCATTTAGGAAAGACCCATCCCCCCAATGAACAGATTTCCTAAGCTGCTTATAGAACATATATAGCTCCTTCAGCACTTCACTATGTACTAACGAGAATTCTGCTCCTGTCTCGAATAGTACTGTAATGCATTTATCCCCAAGATAAACATCAAATAACGGCATTCCTTCATTATACCCCAGGGACAGGATTGATTGATTGATTGATTATTTAAAATTATCTGCCGCATCAACACCTAAGGTTATTAGCGGCAAATGCCTTGTTAAATAGAAAAATTAAAATATTTAAAACTTTAAAAATCTATCAATAAATATCTAAATATCTAAATCAAAGCAGAAATATTATGCTCTAAGTGTATAAAATTATTGCATAAACATTATGTATGATTAGATTTTATTGAAAATATTAGTCTCCCTAAGGAAACTAATAAGACCCTCTATATCACAATCCTCCCCCAATACATTTTTCAGTATATATGGGGGAGACAAGTACATACGTCTTTGGTCTGAGAGTGTTGTACATCTTTGCACTACATGTGCGACCGTTAATGGCTCTTGGCATCCCTCACAAAGTGCTTCACTTTTAGCCATCATCGGCCCATGAGTCAGTCTTGTGTGCCCGATTCTTAGTCTTGTTAATGCAACTTCCACTTTTCGGTTGGGATGGATGCTAATCACCCAACTGCCTAGGTCATCTCTAATCTCTCGCAGTTTGTTTCTGGAGGTATGCTTCCATTGTCCCTTCCACTTATCATGAAGACAACTCCTGATGCTGGGTTTCAGGTTGGAGTGTGGGAGAGGAAAACGAGCATCACAAGGCTGAGCGGCAGCTACCGTGGCCTTCTGATCAGCTCGCTCATTCCCACTGATATCAACATGCGCTGGCGCCCAACACATCTTTTTACGTGTTGACATCACTGCAAGCCAATCTTGAACCTCCCTTACTATTAGATGTGATGAGTTTAAGCTCTTGAATGCTTGCAAAGCACTACGAGAGTCAGATTGATTGACTGATTGTTTAAAATTATCTGCTGCGTCAACAGCTAAGGTCATTAGCGGCGAATACCTTGTTAAATAGAAATATTAAAATGTTTAAAACTTTAAAAATCTATCAATAGATATCTTATAAATAACAATAAACAAATTGAAAATTAAAACATAAATATTATACTCTAAGTGTATAAAATTATTGCATAAACATTATGCATAATAAATTTTATTAAAAATATTAGTCTCCCTAAGGAAACTAATAAGACCCTCTATGTCACAATCCTCCCCCAATACATTCTTCAGTGTATATGGGGGAGACAAGTACATACGTCTTTGGTCTGAGAATGTTGCACATCTTTCCACTACATGTGCAATTGTTAAGGGCTCTTGGCATCCCTCACAAAGTGCTTGATTTTTAGCCATCATCGGCCCCTGAGTCAGTCTTGTGTGCCCGATTCTTAGTCTTGTTAATGCAACTTCCACTTTAGGGTTGGGATGGATGCTGGTTACCCAGCTGCCAAGGTCATCTCTAATCTCTCGCAGTTTATTTCTGGAGATATGCCTCCATTGTTCCTTCCATTTATCGCGAAGACAACTCCTGATGCTGGGTTTCAGGTCGGTGTGTGGGAGAGGAAAACGAGCATCACAAGGCTGAACGGCAGCTGCCTTGGCCTTCTGATCAGCTCGCTCATTCCCACTGACACCAACATGCGCTGGCACCCAACACAGAGTTATCTTTTTACGTGTTGACATCAGTGCAAGCCAATCTTGAACCTCCCTCACTATTGGATGTGATGAGTTTAAGCTCTTGATTGCTTGCAAGGCACTACGAGAGTCACAATATATCACAATAGAATGGTTCATAAGATCTCTAGTCATCTTGACTGCTGCAAGGATGGCATGTAACTCTGCAGTGAAGATCGAGGCTGCTAGAGAAAGACTGCCAGATGCAGTCTTCCTTCTGCTCACTGCTGCAAAGCCCACACCATTTTCAGATTTCGAACCATCTGTATATATTGCGTCCGATCCTTGGTACTTAGAAATGTGCTGAAAAAATCTCTCTCTGACTTCTGCTTCAGATCTCTCCCCTTTCCCAATTCCGACCAAATCCAGCTCGACTTGATTATTCCAAGGGGGGAATTGGGGAATTCCAACAGCCAGAACCTTAGTGAGACTTAAATTAAGTTCTTCTACAAGATTCCTCATTCTCCTATCATAGGATCGGCTATCCTCAAGGGGGTTGAAAACCAATCTGGATGTAGGAGATCCCGGAATCCTTTGTAGTCTCGTGTAGTAAATCAGGTTCATGTAGTTCCGGTGTAATGAAAGAGGTGGTTCTCCACTCTCAGCATACAGGGACTCCACAGGTGAAGACCTGAAAGCCCCAGTACAGATTCTGAGAGCTTCATTATGATCCGAATCCAACATCGGGAGAACAGTGGGAGTTGCAGATGAATAAGCTTCACATCCATAGTCAAGGTTACTACGAATAAGCGCTCGGTAAAGCCGTTGAAGCGTTGTGCGGTCTGCACCCCAAGATAAATGTGAAAGAACCGCAAAATACTAAGTGCTTTTGCAGCCTTCACTTTTAACTGTTTGATGTGAGGCTCCCATGTAAGCCTTGAGTCAAAAATTAGACCCAATTACTTCACCTCCTGGACAAATTGCAGTGGGTTTGCTCCTAAATAGAGGGAAGGATGGAATTTTCCTTGTTTGTGAAAATGTATAGCCATGGTCTTACTTGGGGAAAATTTGAACCCAAGATATGTTGCCCACTGTACAACCTGATTTATTGCAGCCTGCATGCATCCTTGCACATCCTGTAAGCTTCCTCCTGAGCTGTACAATGTAAAGTCATCCACATACAGATTACATGAGACAGCACTTGGAAAAACCTTTACGATGTCATTTATAAAATGGAAACAGGTCCCCTTAAGGAAAACTCCCTTGTGGCCCCTTTCCCGGGTGATCTTCCAGGCAGAAAAACTGTTTCCACCCGAACTCAAATTTTCCTTTTAAAAGGACCCTTAAAAGGTAGGAATTCTGTATGCATTTCCATCCTTACAATGCATCTTATGGGTCTAAATCTTCAAAACCCTTTTGATAGGGGTAGCACATTTCTTTTTCTAGCACTATGCCAACCTAAAATTTACTATTTTCTCCAATTGCAGATGCAGCTGGTAAAAAATTTGGTCTGAAATTTCCTGATGTGGAACGTACGCCAGGTTTTGGGACGGAAGATTATAGCCTCTTTCCATGTGGAGGCACTGCCCCCCCTAAGAATATTAAAAGGGTCCAACAGAACTTCGGGGAGCTCTCGGGAAGTGAGATAAAAAAATTTGGAGGGAATCCCCTTCCGGGGCAGTCTTACGCCTAGCTGAAAAGGGAGCCTCCCCTTGCAAAAAAATGGAAATTGTATGGAAGTACTGCTGCAGTCCTACGAAGAACACCCCCGGGGTGCGTTCCGGGTTCGCCCCAAAGAGGGGGAAAATGGGGCTTTAAAAGGCCAGGGGAAATCTTGCCATGGATTTGCTAGCTCATAGAAACATCTTTTTTGGATGATTATCCATTATCTTAAACAGGTTTGCATGGATGTGCTTTTTCCAGCGATTTTACAACCTTGTCCCATATTTTGCTAGGGCCCCCAGAGTAATTTTGAGGAGAATCTGTCCCATGAGTCCGTCTACCTCCTTTAGCATCCCGGGCCTTTGGCCCGGGCTATTTTTGAAGAATTCTTTTACTTTGGGGCTCGTTTAAACTACCTTATGGCTTTTTTTGCTCTGAAAACTTGTTGGCTTCATCAGACCACCATGGGGGGAGGAGACAGAATGGTGCTACTTTTGGGAAAGGTGCTTCTGCTGCAAGGTGAATTCGTGATGTGAAGGATTTAAAAACATCTTTAAAACACGGAAATCATTTACAGATCCTTGAAATACAGTTGATCAAAAAAATTTAAATTGCATTTCAAAACGCCATCTCTGCACTCCACTGGCTGGGAAAACCATTCACCCCTGCAAAAGTTTGGAAAGTGGTCCCCCCCCTTTAAATCTTCCTGCCTGCCCGTGAAAATTTATCTGTGAAACAGGTGGCCAAATTTAAGGGCTATATTGGAGTGTCCCAATTTTAATTTGGAAAAAGTGTTCAGTAAAAATCATCTACTCTTAAGAACAAGGATTGGGCCCCTTTCCCCGGGTTGCATAAAATGTCTCCCCAAACCCCCCCTAACGGAAACCCCCCTTTTTTTCCGCGGTGGGGGGCTTGAGGCCCAAAGATCTGGTACCAGACCGAGGGCACCCATACTGGGTGGGCCCGTGAGGGTGAACAAAAAGGCTTCCTGGTGCACCAAGGCCCTTTGGGGGGGATGTGTCCCCCCCTGGTTCTTCCTCTTGGACCGGGGGAATCTCCCACTTTTTTGCCGTGTTGGCCCCGTTTACCCGGAGACGGAGTCCTGGGGTTTGAGTGTCTGCCCGCGCCCTGCAGCTGCAAGACACCCCTTTTTGGGCCTTTATTCTGGTTTGACGGGTGGGTTTATCAAAGGGCCCGGGAAGTCATTGGGTGGGAAATAGGCGAGGGGCAAGCAGGGAATTCATCGGTAGCGCAAGGTCCCGCACGCCCCCAGTCTGTTAAAATGCTGCGTATATTTCCTCATTACCCCTGGGGCTGTTGGGAGATTTTTAACCCCAAATATAGCTTCCCCTCGTTGGACTCCATGGGTGGGGGTGGG
>NC_051402.1:28827457-28837848 GCF_015228065.2 Penaeus monodon | reverse complement strand
AAAAAAAAAAAAAAAAAAAGGAAAAAAAAAAAAAAATAAACCTCCGAAAAACTAAAAGCACAGCACAAATACTTTTAAAAAAGGGGGCATAAAATCACGAAAATAAAACAAAAGCACAAATAAAAAAAAAATCAGAGAAAAATGGAAAATATGCCAACCCATACCCAGGATGCGACCGTGGTTAATGAGCCGATGCCTGGCCCGCAACTCCAGAAAGGTGGTTGACTCCACCTTATTTATGAAAGAAAGGGTCGTGCGTCAGGAGAGTTCGCGCATCTAAAACTCATTTCCTCGTTAAACGTCGTCTGCCTTTTTTAAATGTTTCTCTAAAAATACAATTTAACTGTAGATTGCCGTAAAATTTTAAAAATTTAAAGGGAGTTTTTAATGAATAAAAATATACAAAAAAACAATAAAACTAAAAAAAGGGAACAAATATACATCAATTTCAAAAAAACCGAAAAAAAAATTTTCCGTGGGCTACTGGGGGTTTTTGGCGCCAAATCCCCCGTTGGGAGTTTTTCCCTCTCTTTTCCGTCGCCTTTGGGCCCCATTTCATACCCCCTATCTACGAAGGGACCCACTACGTTACCCCTCAAGGCTGGGGGGACATCGGACGTTGTTCCCGATTTTTTGGGCACACTCCTCAAAACCAAAAAATGTCCAGGGCGTTCCTCCTCCTCCTCACGCTCCTTTCCCGGTACCTTCTGCAGCCCGCCGTCAGTGTCCCCGTCAAACCCTCAGCCCGGTCCATACATGGGACATTTTTGTGGGGGGGTTTGGGATGTCTGAGCGGGCGTGGTTTCCGAAAGGAGAGTAAGCGCAGCTCATCCGTTGTGTGTTAAAAATAATATAATATATATATATATATCTAATAAAATAAATATATTATATATATATGAAAATTATATTATAATAAAATAAATATTAATGTTTATTATTTTAAAAATATATTATATATATAAATTTTATTTTATTATTAATCATGCGTGTTGGGGAAATATATATTAATATATATATATTATAAAATATATTAATATATATATAATATAATTATAATATACATTATATATAAAAAAATTTTTAAAACATATATACATATTTATATTCATATTATGAAAATAATATATATTAATATAATTATATTTATATATTAATGTTTTGTGTGTGTGTGTGTTTGGTGTGTGTGTTTGGGTGTGTGTGGTGTGTGTGGTTGGGGTGATGTGTATTGTATGTAATAGTTGTAATATGGACAAATCCGACCCCTTCAGGGTACTTTACATGAATGTGAAAGTAGGTTAGGGGCCCCGGACTTTAACCCAGGACCTTGACAAAACCCCCAAAAAACCGCAAACCGAAACCCAATGTCCACAAAAAACAAAAATCAAACCCCGGGAAATCTTTTAAACCCAACTTTCACTTTATGCATTTTTTTGTTCGAAAACATGAGGCAATCAAAAGGAAAAAATAATAAACAAATATGAGCTCCCAGCCCGAGTATCCCCCCCAAATGCGGGGTGACAGGGGACAAAGATTAATGACCCACAGCAAAACCACACAACTTTACGAGAGTAAAAAGCAGGTTAATGATCACGGGGGAAACCACTAGACCCATAGTTTGCGATGGAAACGCCCCACACCCTTAGGGCTTGAAAAGGGTTTGCATCAAAACAAAAAGATGACCATGAAAGTGATTAACTAAAAAATATCCGTATCCGAAATCTTTTACTCAAACCAGTGATGTACAACGAGGACCCTCCCCCAATGAATGTTTGACTTTAGATAAATGATAAACCGCGAAAATCACAAAACCTTTCGAAGGGGAAAGCGGGTTTAATGATCACGGGAAACCACAAAAAACCCAGCAAACGATGGAAACAACATACCTTACGGGCCCAAATGACTATAACAGAAAGATGACCAATATCCGAACCAAAATCATTACCCTTGGGCAGGGGCAAACAATAACTCCCCCGCGGCCCCCCCAACCCACCCCGCAAAAAATTCCCATTTTTAACTTGTACCGAGATCGGGGGTTTAAATTTCTTTTTACAGACGGGGGAAAACCGTCTCTCCTAATGACTAAATTGTCAAAATAAATAAAAAATTTGGTCCACAGGTTGCAAATGCCCGATAAATTTTGCCCTCCCCCCATTTGGACCAGAGATAAGAATAAAATTTAAGGGGAAAAGGTTTAAATAAAAACCGTTATACAATATATGCTTTTATTTTTGATTGTATAAACACTAAAAATTTCGCGGGGGAACAAAAACCAAAACACACACACACACACACACACAACACACACCACACACACACAAAACCCAAAACCCCTTACCACACACATACACACACACACACACCACACCCCAAACACCCCACCCCCCCTCTTCCTACCCTCCACCACCCCCCCGGAATATTCCCCCATGTTTAAACTTGTACCGGGATGGGAAAAATTGACCCTTTTTACAAAATGAAGTCATCCCTCCAAATTAATCATAATCCAAAATTTTCCCCTCTAATGATGCAAATACACACACCAAAAAGGGTTCCTCTCACCCTTTTCCCCCCTCCTCCCCAAAACCCAAACCCCCTTTCCCCTTTCCTAACCCCTTGCCCCCTTTCCCTCCAAAACCCAAAGCAAAATGTCAAAAAAAAGTAGAAAAACAAAAAAAAAATCACAAGTCTTACTTAAGGAGATAATACAGTCCTGCACTAAAGGGTGCGGGGTAAATCCCCCCTCCTAATGAATGTTTGAAAATCATAAATCCAACCCGATGCCAGGTGTCCCTGATGACCCACCCCCCTAAACCACCCCCCCCCCCTAATCCACCCCCGCCCCCCGCAATATTCATTTGTGTTTAAAACTTGTACCCGGACGAGAATTCCCCCTTTTTACGGACGATTTGCCCACCCCTTCAAATTTGAATAAAACTGCCCCATAATCAATAACCCTAACAAGGTTTTTTCATATATGTTTTTTTAGTACAAAAAAACAGACACGAATTCCAAATCATATCGCCCCAAAATTTCATATAATGAGGAGAAAATTTATGATTTTTTTTCTTATTCAGAGGAAATAAAGGGGGTGGTGGTCCCACTCTCGTTTGAGGTGTAACCAACCAAGAAAAGGAAACCTTTTTTAACCCCCTTATTTTTAAATTGGGAACAATGTTCGATTACGTAAAAAAAAAAGGACAAAAAAATATGCATATGACACATCCATTCTAAACCCCATTGCTATTTTAAAAAAAAAATACTTGCAAAGACCAAAATCCAAACCCTTTATAATTTTTTCCCAAATGCTAATAAAACAAAAAAGATCCCAACTCTAAAAAGGGAATACTCAACAAAAAATTTCTTAACTTCGGGGGAAAAACGTTGGGAAAAAACCTTGCGAACTCCTCTTTTTTTTTAAACATTTTAAATCCTATTCGTTTTACATCCCAAAGGTATTTTCATAAAAAAATACAATTCAGTAAAAAGGAAATCATAAAAACTCTTGTTGTACCCAAACAGCCTTTAATATGAATTTCAAGAACAAAAACAGGGCTTCCAAAACAGGTGTTTAACAAAAATAAGATAAAAAATAATACTTATTTTTTTGTTTAAATGTAAATGCGATAAATCCCACTACGCACTTTTAAAAATTGCGGGGTTTTATACAAACGGGTTAACCAAAATTTAAAACCCGGGGGGGGAAAAAAAACCCTAATAAAAATCAACAAAATTTCTTAATTTTCGGGGCCCGTTTGATAACCCATTTACACCCCAAAGGCATCTTACTAAAAAAAAATTACAATTCATTTCAAAAGGATCATAAAAACTCTTGTTGTATAAATGTCTTTATTTGATTTCAAAAAACACACATCAATAACGGGCGGTAAAAACAAAAAAAATGAAAATAACAAGTTAAATTTTCGGGTTAAATGTAAATGCGATAACCCACTATCTCATCCCCTTTAAAAATTTCCCCAAGGCTTAAAACAACAGTTTAATTCCCTTTAACGGTTTGAAAAGTCCCCGGTTTTATTTATTTAGAGAGCAAAAAGGGGGGTTTTCAAGCATCTGCGCGAGACCAAAGACGGGTTTTCCCCCCAATTTTTGGGAAAACCCCTACAATCCCAAAACTATTAATATTTTTAAAGCTTTCCCATAGGGTTTTAACTCTTGCACGCCAATACAGGCTTTTCTCTTCTGTTTATAAAAAAAAACCAGGGTAAAACTTCGATTGGGGTTTCCTCGGGTTTATGATATAAAAAAAAAGATAAATTGCCAGAAGGGGACAAAGCTTTTTCAGAATTTACCCCCCCTCCAAAAATTTGTCTATAGCCCTCCCTACAAGTTTTATCCGAAAAAAAGGAAAATTTATGCCAAGGGGAAACCACTAATTTTGGCTCCCTAAAATTTCCCATCCATCTGGGAAAAATTGCTGTTTTGTCCCCTACAGGAAGGGGAAAAATATTGAAAAAAACAAAAAACCCTTTGGGCCGCCCGGGAAATAATCCAACTAAACTTTACTTCTCGTTTCCCCTGCCATGGTCTTTTTTTCACCAGCCCCTAAAAAACTTTTGGCTATAAAGGGGACGGGGGTAGAAAGTTGTTTCCCTTTAAGTGGGGACTCCCGGCGTTTGGGTTGATGATTTGTAGTTTCTTTTTATCTAGCAAATAGGTTTTTTTGGGTCCCTACAAAAAACGGGAAAAAATTAAAAAGGGACCCCAAAAAACCCTTTTCCCAACGGGTATAATTCCCAAACTTTACTTCTCGATTCCCCGTCATTCCCCTTTTAAAAATATCCCCAAGAGATAGAGCTAATAATTTTGTTTTTTTTTTAAAAGAAAAGATCACCCACCCCGGACTTTTGTGATTTTTTCATGGGGAAAACGAAACTTCAGACACCACTTTTTAAAATTTAAACTAAATTATTTTCTTAAATCTTTTAAAAGAGAGAAAATATTTTTAATTTCCGACACTAAATAAAATTTGCTACTCGCCCTTTTTTCCCAAACATTTCTGAAAACTTAATATACAAGAAGGGCCAAATAAAAAAAAAAATCCTTACCAAATAATTTTCACTATGCCACTATTTGCTGAAAGTGAGGGAAAACGTTAAAGCCCCATAAAAAACAAATTTTCCAAACCCTTCAAAAAATTTTCCCAAAAAAGAAGGTTTTTGATTAATTGTTAAAACTTTTTCCCCCTTTTAGCAATTGACTCCTAAAAACCAAGAACTTTTTTGGAAATAGGGAAAAAAAGAGGAAAAAAATAAAACTCCCCCATTTTAAAAAGTTTTTTAAATTGTTCGAATTTTTGGCCCAAAGGGCCCAACACAAATCACCTTAAAAAGAGTTTTTTTGCCCATGGTACTTTTACCAAGGGATTAAAAATATACATGGCCCCGCGATGTGATAGATCTTGGGCAGACACCCTGTGTTTTTCCCAAAATGATGCTTTTTTTTTTTTTATTTTTTTAAAACCCGGGAGTTATAAACAACTATATATTATATTTTTTAATAAAAAACGTTCTTTCAAAAAAAAAAAAAATAATAAAAAATAAAAAAAGGGTGCTTTCTTTTTGTGTCTAATTAGATATTTTTTTTTACTTTGGCGGGAAAGGGTAATGAGAGAAAACATACAGTCGAGGGGAAAATTTATGGGGAAAGGGGGTTGAAAACACAGTCCTAAAGGGAAAAAAAAAAAGGCAACCGAAGCAATTTTTTTCTAAATGACAAGAAAAAAACCCTTCGTTTGGAGAAAAAAAAATTCGCATTACCTCCTAATAAGGGGGGGAAAAAACTTCTTTTTCCAACTTAGAGAAAGCAAAAAAAGCCTTTTTTCAAATACAAGGGGGATTATTGAAATAAAAACCGCCGGGGCCCCCCTCGCCCCCGCCGGCCCCGCCGCCCCCCGCGCCCTCGCCCCCCGCCGCGTGCGGTTTTTTCTTCCCCGCGCGCCCCATTTCCGGGGTCAGGGGTTTAGTGCGGCGCGTGCGGGGGAAAATAGAGGGATGTTTGTTGAAATGGTGAGAAAGACCCCTTGGGAGGAAACGAGAAGTAAGTTTAGGTTGGGTTTTTTCCCCTCGGGAAATTATTTGTCTTTTTTTCAAAAATTTTTCCCCGTTCCGTGGGAGGCAAAAACCGCATTTTGCTAGATGAAGAAAATATAGTAGCCCAAAAATTAGTGGTTACCGGGTTTATAGTTCCTTTTTTTCGTATTTTACTTTTAGGGGGGTACTATTTGACAAAATTTTGTGGAGGGGGAGTAAAATTTCTGAAAAGCTAAATCCAAACCCTTTTTTTCTAAAATTTTAAATTTTTTTTTATAAACATTGAAACCAAAGGGGTCCCCAAAACGATGTTTTTCCCTGGTTTTTTTTTTCAGAAGTAAATTTCATTTTATTGGCGTGCACAGATTATACATATGGGAAAGTGAAAATATTTACTAAATTTTCCCTTTGTAGATTGTACAAAAATTTAGAGCGGGGGCCCCGGAAAAATTTTGGAAATTACCGCATTTTCCCTTTAAAATTTAAATTTGAAAAATAACTGGTTTTCACGTGGGGGCAAGGGGGGTCCTAGTTTGGGATATAATTTTCTGTTTTAAACTGAAATTTGGGGGGAAAAACCCCCCTTTGGTCCCCCGCGAAGGGTGCGTTGAAAACCCCATTTAAAAAGCTCTCTAAAAAAGACTTTTCAACCCCGTTAGGTAATTAAAAAGTTGATAAGCCTGAAATTTTTCAAAGGTAAAGAGGGTATGGTTATTTGCATTTACAAATTTTTACGAAAAATTTTTAAACTTGTTATTTTCATTTTTTTGTATTAAACCCCCTTTTTAGGGTTGTTTTTTTGAAAGTCCCCTTTTTTTTAAAAAAGACATTGAGTTTCAACCAAAAGTTTCAGATCCTTTTTTTGGGGAATTTTATTTTTATTAGAAGATTGCCTTTTGGGTGTGATTTGCTTAAACAAATTCCCCCCCCCCCCGAAGTTAAGAAAAATTTTTGTTTTTTATTTTATTAGGGTTGCCCTGTTTTTATTATGATTAACCGTTGTAAAAAGCCTTGGGAAATTTTTAAACGTGCGTGTGGGGTTATCGCATTTTAAAATTTTCCCAAAAAAAAATAAGCCTGTTATTTTTATCTTTTTTGTGTTTTCACCCGTTTGGAAAACCCTGTTTTTTTTGTTCCTTTAAAGTCATATAAAGGCATGTTGGGTTTCAACAAGAGGGTTTTATGATCCTTTTTTTACGAATTTTATTTTATTATGAAGGTAAACCCTTTTGGGGTGTAAGAACGAATATAACCTGTTAAAAAAAAGAGGAGTTTGCAAATTTTTCAATCTTTTTGCCCAAAAATTAAAAATTTCTGTTGAGATATTTTTTATTAAAAGTTGCATCTTTGTTTTTTATTATTTTTTTTGTAAAAAATTAGTAAAAAATTTGAAATTTTGGGCCTTTTGCAAATATTTTTTTTTTTTTTTTATATGCATATGGAGTGGGGAAAAAGGGAAATGTCATTGCTATATTTTTGTCTTATATTTTCGTAATTTCCCAAACATTTTCCCTTTTTAAATAAGGGTTAAAAGGTTTCCTTTTTTTGGGGTTTTGGTTTTTCCCCCTCAAGAAAAGGAGTTTCACCACCCCCGGGATTTCCTTTTGAATAAGAAGAAATGATCATTTTTATCATCCCATTTTATGAAAAATTTGGGGCGATATGATTTGTATTTTTTTTTTGTTTTTTTTTGTACTAAAAGGGATATATGAAGACCTTGTTTTGGGGTTTTTGATTAGACAGTTTCATTCATTAGGGGGGGTGGTCACACGTCTGTAAAAAGGGTTTAAAATTTTCGATCCGGGTCCCAAATTCAAAAAAACGATGAAAATTTCGGGGGGGGGGTGTGGAGGGGAGGAGGGGGTGAGGGAGGTGGGCTCAGTGGCCCCCTGGAAACCGGGGGTTGGGGGTTAAAGATTGCATAAATTATTAGGAGGGGGGGATCACTCGCACTTCCCTTTCGGACTGTATTATCTCCCAATTTAAAACTTTTTGATTTTTTTTTGTTTTTTTTTTTCTGACTATTAAATTTCTTTGGGGAAAGGGGGAAGGGGGGCAGGGGCGGTAGGAAGGGAAGGAGGGTTTTGGGTTTTGGGAAGGGAGGAAGGGAGGGTGAGAGGGGGCCCCTTTTGGTGTGTGTATTTGACATCATTAGAGGGGGCATTTTTGGATTATGAAATTAAATTTGGGAGGGTGTCAAATTTGTTTGTAAAAAGGTCAAATTTCGATCCAGGTACAAATTTTTAAAAATGGTGAATATTGGGAGGGGGTTGGTGGGAAGGGGATGGAAAAAGGGTGGTGGTGGTGGTTTGGTTTGGGGGGTGTGGGTGTGTTGGGGTTTTAAAGTTTGGGGTGGTATGTTTTGTGTGTGTGGTGTGTGTGTTTTTGTGTGTTTGTGTGGGTGTGGTGGGGTGGTGTGTTGTGTGGGGTGTGGGGTTTGGGTGTGTGCGGCGCTTGGGGGGTTTTTGTACAAATTTAAAAATAAAAACATTTATTTTATAACGGGGGTTTTTTTAATCCCTTTTCACTTAATTGTATTCTTATCTCTGGTTTCAGTGAGAGAGGGAGCAGAAATTATCGGTCTTAGCAGACCCGTGGACTTATTATTATTTATTTTGGACAATTTTTTTTGTCTTTAAAGAGACGGTTTCCCCGTCTGTAACAGAAAATTAATTCTCGATCTCGGTACAAAATTTAAAAATGGGGAAATTTTTGGGGGTTTGGGGGGGAGGAGCCGCGGGAGAGTCATCTGTAGCATCTGCCTCCGGGGGTGATTTCGGTTTTTGGGTATTGGTCTCTTTTTGTTTTTGATGTACTATTTTTTGGACTTTTAAGGTATGATGTTAGCCATCGTTAGCCTATGGTTTAGTGGTTACCCCTTTATTAAATTTAAACCCGTTTTCACTCCGATTAAAGGGTTTTGTGATTACCGGTGATCATTGCCCATGTAAAACCCGCATTGGGGGAGATCCCCTTCCCGTAAAATCCCCTGGGTTTTGAGCAATGATTTCGGAACGGATATTGATTAGTTTTAAACAAATTTCGTGGTCATCTTTTTGTTATGATGCACCTTTTTTAACCGGGAAGGTGTTGGGGCGTTTTTCCATCGCTAGCTATGGTCCCAGTGGTTTTCCCTGATCAATTTTAAACCGGGTTTCCCTCTCGATAAGGGTTGTGGGTTTCGCGTGATCATTAATCTAGGGCACCTGGCACCCGCATTTGGGGGGGATACTCGTCGGGACTTTATCATTTGTTTCATTATTTTCTTTTAAAAGCATCATGTGCGAAACATAAAAGCATATTGTGAAAGGGTTGTTAATGATTTTCCCGGGATTGATTTTGTTGTTGTGGACATTGGTTTTCGGGTTTTTCGGTTTTTGGTTTTTCGTCAAAGGTCACTGATTACGTCACGGTCACTAACCTACTTTCACATTCATGTACGTGTGTGAATGTGGTCGGATTCTGTCCATAGTACATTATCCTGCTTTCACTCTCGATAAGGTTGTGTGGTTACGCTGTGATCATTAATCTATGTCACGGTCACCTACATTGGAGGGGATACTCGTCTGTAGTACATCATTAGTTTCATTATTTCTCTTATGATGCATCATGTACGAACATAAAATGCACATGTGAAAGTAGGTTAATGATTTCCGGGTATTGATTATGTTGTTGTGGACATTGGTTGCGGTTTGCGGTTTGTGGTTTCGTCAAGGTCACTGATTACGTCACGGTCACTGACTACTTTCACATTCATGTACGTACATGAAGGTGGTCGGATTCTGTCCATATTACAATACTTATGTATGTGTAATGCGTATGTGTATATGTATGTGTAATGTGTATGTGTATGTGTATGTGTATGTGTATGTGTATGTGTGTGTGTGTGTGTGTGTGTGTGTGTGTGTGTGTGTGTGTTTGTGTACACGTGTGCGTGTGCGTGTGTGTGTGTGTGTGTGTGTGTGTGTGTGTGTGTGTGTGTGTGTGTGTGTGTGTGTGTGTGTGTGTGTGTGTGTGTGTGTGTGTGTGTATACATATATGATCGCGTGCGTGTGTGTCTATATACATGGAAGTGTGTGTATGTATATATATATATATATATATTATATATATATAATATATATGTGTGTGTGTGTGTGTGTGTGTGTGTGTGTGTGTGTGTGTGTGTGTGTGTGTGTGTGTGTGTGTAGAACCCCCGCCTTCTCTCTCTCTCTTTCTCTCTCTCTCTCTCTCTCTCTCTCTCTCTCTCTCTCTCTCTCTCTCTCTCTCTCTCTCTCTCTCTCTCTCTCTCTCTCTCTCTCTCTCTCTTTCTTTCTCTCTCTCGCTCTAACTACATTAGTACTA
>NC_051402.1:28802457-28817457 GCF_015228065.2 Penaeus monodon | reverse complement strand
TAATTACAGATGATAGTTTGTTTGTTTTTTTGACCGATGAAAATAGAAGAGGACTTCTTTTCAGAGATTTTAAAAAAAAATTATTTGCTGTTATTCAAAATGCCTTTTGAATTTGAATGACGATAAAATGAAATCAAGATCGATATTCAAAAAAATAGGATGGAGGTTCACAAAGTTTCTCAGAATATGAGACCATTCCCATCTTCATTGGTTAAAAACTAATGCCTGAGCTACTACCCAATGCAGGTTCAGTTTCCCATGGAACGGTCATGCTTTTCCCACATTTTTACTTTAAACAAAAAATTACACGACCGATTTTCAAAGAAGTAATTTTGAGAGATTTCCATGTCAGTCCTATATCCAATATAGGAACCATTTTCGTCGATGCACATGAATACTAAGCCGCTAGTTGCAGTACGATAGTTAGTTCCTTAACCTCTTGACTTTGACCTCAGAATACTGACGTCATCATGAGTCAGCAGTTGAATTGACTGAGAAGGGATGACTGGGCTCGAATCTCCGATTGTGAAAACAGCACTCGGCCACTGAGTTATGCCATCTCTGAGACATCCATTAGGCAAGACTAAAAGGGTGTGAATTGGAAAACCCTAGATTAAATATATATATACATATATATGTATATATACATATATATATATATATATATATATATATATATATATATATATATATATATATGTATATATATATAAAGCTTGACCAAATGATATCATCTTATTGTTATGAAGTGTCATTCAAAATTAAGGAAGATTTTAAATATTATTACATTTATTACATCAGGATGCGTGGAAAGTATAAATACTGTTAAATACCCATGCATTTAAGCCATTCTTTTGATTTTTTTTTAGTTAAACAAATTTTCCCACCAATTCTTCCTTTTTGGAAGGGAACCTCATACAAAAGCAAAGTGACAAAATAATTTTGTTGCAATACTTGTGATCTGGACATATTTTGACTGAACTAACCATAATCAGAGAGAATTCACTTCTCAAGGAATCAAAACTGTATCTTGAATATTGAGACAGTAATTATAATCACTTTTAGTCAAGAAGGTTACATGTTTTTATGTTTGGGTGTTTGAGAATTGATAGAAATATAATCTAATTCCTAAAACATCTTAAAACTGTATGCTGTATATCCTGACACAGGTGACAATGTCGTTTGACAATTGCCGTAAATTATCTGCTGTTCATATACACGTACTGGAAGTGCATATATTCACCGATGTAATACTAATATCTAGTAATATATATCTGGATATACTTCTGAAAATATCTCTTTATGTACCAGTATGACTTTTGTAACGTAGATATTAACACGTTTAAAGAGAAATTTACAGCATGAAAAAGACATTCACCGTAGAGAGAATCGACGACTTGTGATGTTCATCCTCGTTACACCTATTTCTCGAAGCACCGGTGAAAACGCCTCTCTAGGGGTTAGACAATAAAAACAATTACATTTAGTATATCACTTAAGGTCACATAATAACCGAACCAAATAGCATAATACAAACTATTAGAGAAAAATATATACATTGTGAAAGCAACTGCAGTACCCACAAAATGTCTGAAGAATTATGAGACTTCCCTATCACATCAAAAAAAGGTCAGACATCGTTATATTGGCACTTGACAACTACTCCCCTGACGCTCCACATCACGGACTGAATGTTGCTGAATGCCCTGACGCTCCACATCCGATGAATGTATTGTGCTGCATATGGAATGACACGGCGTGGTAGCTAAATGCCAGTAGCCAGAGATTTTTTTCACACTGCTTCCCATCACACCTTGGGTTGCAAGTACTTCATCTAGCAAGATAAAGCAAAGATGTTTGCAAAGATCATTCATATGGTAAAAGACAGAAAATCAGTAACTTCAACCACATTTGTAAAATTATCGCATTGACTCAAGGTGGTCTTTCACCAGGCAAATCTGCACTAGGACATCAATGAAAGAGACCAATTATAAGAAATCCAGATATGTGAAACTAAAGTCGTTAAAGGATGTAATTACCCTTACCGGTATATTTTTTATTTGTTCGCATATGATTGATACTGACTCTTTTCACTGTACACACATATATCCTTCACATTTAGGGTTCCTCAGTGCCTTCTTCGTTAACACACTTATAATCCATAAGGCAAAGTGGGTGAGTTACATGATGATTAAACAAAATTAAGAAATATATAAAAGAAGCCAAACCAAGCCGGTTGTAACCATTACGTAGTCTCTCTGCCATAATCCAACGCAGCACAGTTTTAGGACTTGCTGGATGAGCCATGAAAACACACTAGACTTAACATCAAACTACTAGATTTTCTTATAATGATCTTTTGGAATTTTCTACATACTTAAAGTAACATGTTTTGAGGCTGTAATGATATATACAGTTATTAATTGCTCAAATTGTAGTTTATGGTTTAGTTCTAAGACAGAAAAATATTACACAACTATTTACGTTTCTAGTCAGCTACTATCAGGATGGCATAACTACTTGCTTCCGATTTTGGGGGGAATAATGATTAACAAATACATTTGACTAATTAACATAAAAGGAAGTTTATCCTATCAGCTTCATAGAAACTTGCATAATATGTCCTTAATCCCACTAAAATTCTCCAGAAACCGTTACACCGGATAATACCAAGCTGGATTAACTAAACCTGCCAGATATGGTAGGAAATAAATCAGTGAAATGAGCATCAGGAGCATTTGCCAAGCACCTGAATATCTGGAAGCTATATCTATTAAGGTCCTTAATCACATTCCAATAATGAATACAGAATGGCTCTATTATCTGTAGAAATTTTTGATAAGGTAGAAGAATCGTAACATTACACAATATTTATGAAGAATATGTTTGATAAGTATTATGCGACACACAAGAACACAAAAATTATGTAAGTGTGAATAAAAGATTGATACAGAAATTGATGAGTGATTGATGCGTGCATTTTGAAATGAAATAGTGATCTGTAGGACAGCGATGGTGCGCTTTGTTACATAGGCCTATCCAATAAAATACACTACAGTGTGACTGTATTTTATTGTTATGCTCTAGAACATTATTTTATATAGTATCACGATTCTTCTTATCAAAGATTTCTACATTGCGTACAAAGAGTCAACCTACGCCTAAATTATCACAGCATAAGAGAATAAAACTATTTTGGCTGTGTGCATTTCACAATAATCAAAACAACTAGAAAAAAGTCAAATTTGAATCACAGTCTCCTCCAAATATATTTAACTTGCAATTTACTTTACGCGAAAATGGCATTATCGTTTACTCTATGCCCGACGTTTTGGTGGGAAAAGGTCTAAGATGTTGCTTTCTTCTACAGTTTTACTGACAGCGTATATCATTGCAACCCCGTAAAATTACGGGGTCACAACGATAGTTGCCAGTTTCTGTGCAACATGCGAAGAGCACAACCAGATACTGAATAAAAAACCGCATTATTTTACAGCTGATAACCAACCTTCCCGCTTTCATACTTCATCTCACAAAAATATTAATAAAAATATAAATTCGTATTGCATATATAATACTTTGTAGCAAGTAATTTTATTAATAATGTGATCTAACACAGATCATAGCACTACAGTCCTGACTGTCCAATAACACATGACGGTACGATTTATATAGGCCTGAGGAGCGGTATCCACGAACTTTCTCAGACAACTCAGTCTTCAAATGTCCGATCCAGAAAAAAACGTCTTATATTTTGACTGAGACGTTTTCTGAGCGTATTCTCAACCAGGATGTCTCAGACAGGCGTTTGTCCACACAAAAAAACATAAAAATGATAAATCAAAAAAAAATACTTTTAATTAACTCAAATTGGTGTATATAGGTAAACCTCTTTTATGCTAATACACCAAAACAGGGACAACTTTTAATATTTTACTTACATAAAAAAATTTTTTTTTTGCAGGGCTTTTGGCTACCTTTTATTCGTTTGTTGACATCGTTCTTTTTCATCATTCTAATTTACTACTATAAAATTTTTACTAATTAGGCATAAAAAAAAATCTAGAAGTCAAAGCGAATATTATATTTTTTGAAAATACCGGGCTTGTTTCTCTTTAAAAAAACTAAAAAATTGTACGAGAAAAACTATTAACACCTTGGTATAAAAATTTTATAGAAGTTATGGTATTTTTAGAATGAAAAAAAAAAACCTTTTTGTTCATTTCTTGTAACAATTTTTTTTACTGCAGCATGGGCTTTCATAAATATAAAAAAACCCTGTTTTTACCTCGATGTATCATGTTGTGTGTGTGTGTGTTGGGGTGTGTGTTGTGTTTGTTTTGTGGGTGGGTGGTTTTTTGGGTGTGTGTGGTTTTTTGTTTGTGTGGGTGTGGGGTGGTTGTGTGTTTGTGTGTTTTGTGTTTGTTGTGTGTGGTGTGTGTGTGTGTGTTGTTGGTGGGTGGTGTGTGTTTTGGTGTGGGGGTGTTTTGGGGGGGTTGTGGGGTTGTGTTGTGTGTGGTGTGTTTAAAAAAAATAAATTATTTACACACAATATTTAAATTTCAGAGTAGCAATGATACTGCAAATTTTTAAAACTACTCTGAAACTTTCCCTCATTTTCAGTGTGGGGATTATTATGAATTAAGGAATAAATTTTATGAAAATTTTGAAAAAAATATATTTTCTGGTGGGTTTCTTGCCCCCAAAAATTATTTCTGAAACATGAGTTTAAAAAGGAATGAACCAAACCCTTTTGCTTTTCTTTTAAATGTATTTTCTTAAAGAAAAAAAAAACTCACAAAATTAAAAAGTTAGTTCTATTCTTTTGGCTCACTTTGTAAAATAAAGAAATTTAACTAAAAATTATAAAAAACGAGCGTTCAAATGGCTTTCATCTTTTTAAAATAATTTTGTTTTAAGTTTCTAAAATAATTTGAAGTGGGGTTGAGAGCTGTACTTATATGTTATGTCAGTCTTTATTGTTTATCTTGAAATCTGTAAAAAACTATTAGTCAAAATTTACCCCAAAACCACACACCAAAACAAACACCAACACACACACCCCCCAAAAACACACACACAAACACACCTCACACACTCACACCCCCAAAACACACACACCACCCAAAAACCAACAACCACACACACACACCACCCCCCCACACACCAAAAACCCCATACTTTGACCTGAGGGCCCGTAAAAAGGGGACTGCAAGTGGCCTCCGGGGCACCAAGGCCGGCTGTTGGGCCTCACTGTTTTTCTGCTCCTGAATTTTTTAGATTTCAATTGGGCTGTACAGGCTGTGGTTTTTCAGTAAATTTATAGTGCGGTGTACTTTCAAAGAATTAAATTTTACTTGCGATACATCGGCCCCCCCCTATCCCTCGCCCCCTTCCTCTTTCTCTTTTTGTGTTCGTGATTTAAAGTATTTGCTTTTTTGGGTACAACTGAAAAAACTATTCCTCTTAAAAACTTGGGGGTTCCCCAAAAACAGTGAATGTACAATATTAAAAAATTTTGACATTTTCATCCCCAGGGCGCAAAGGGGGGGCCGTCCACTCAACGGCCTTCCCCATACCCCGGGCTAGGAAAAAACAAAAGAACCCAAATCAGCAAAAAACCCTCCCGATTTTTTGAATTTCCCGACTCTGGTCGTTTCCCAAAGTCCCTCCGTCTAATGTCACTCCCTAAACCCCAAAATAACCTTCACTTCATCACTTCTGAACATGGAATTGTACCCACCCACAGAGGCGGGGGCAAATCCGGCTATACCATACATTACCTTTAACAGCTTGTTCCTCCCTTTCCCTACAAACAAACGTGGGGAGGGGTCATCCTTTGTCCCAAAATGCCCTCGCCCACCCCTTGGCCCTGGAATTCCCGGGTTACCGGGGAAATGTTTGGGTGCGGGGCACCCTCCTCATCACCCCGCCTCGCCCCGTCCCCATCGCGGTGATTTCCATCCCCCAAGAGCCCCCCCAAACAACTGCTACTCCCACCTGACCCCACCACTGACCTTTGCCGTGCGTACCCTCATCAAGATGATAATATTTTGGTGATTTTAATGAAAAAAGACACCTTTGCCCTGCAAAATAGCTCCATCTTCAAAGTTAAACTTTCCCCTTATGAAAAAAAGAACCCGGGTTTGATCCTTATGTTTTCATGATGGTACCAGCCCCTTCTACCGTATTCTCCGCCCCCGCAGCAACACGATCAGTGTTATGGTTCCTTCCCCCCCGTTCTCAGCCAAAGCAAACCAAACCAGGAAAAACAGGCCCTCCCCATCCTCAATCATACAGTTTGGGGATGGATTACCCCAAAACCGTGGGGCTGATTCTTACCCTGTTTTATGTGGGGGGACAATGGCACTGCTTCTCTCGACCGTCACTACGGCTTTTTACCACTTCTTTCCAAAAATCACCATACCACCCATACCTCCTTTGGGTCACGGGCCGCCAAAAGCCTCATTCAAAAAGAGAAATCAAAGGGCTTCCACTCGCACACATCACCGCCCACAAAAAAACTCCCCACACAGTCATCAGGGAAAAAAAAACAGCCAAGAAAACCTTCTACCACAAAATACAAAAACCCCGCACCCACCTATGGTACGGAAAGTCGGGAGCTGTCGGGCCTTCAAATCGGCCGTCAATTTTCGCACCGCAACCTTACCCCCCGGAAGCAGCAGGTCTCAATGCCATTTTTGCCTCAATTTTCACAGCTACCCCCCCCGGACACCTCCCGCCTCCCCGCCTACCGCCGGGCCCGCTCATTGCTCCCCCTCATTTAGTCCCGGTGCTTTAAAGCTGGAAAAAAAACCCCTCAAGAGAGCCACCACTCCCCTTGACCTCCAATGCGCCTCATCAAATTTTGCAAGGGGAAATTTCCACTCCTCTTTTCTTCCATTAAAAAACGCCTCATTCCATCTAAATGCCCCCCAGGAAAACCGCTTTGTCCCCCGCCATCGGGGGGAAAACCCCAACCCCGCCTCATTCGGCAACTACGACCATCGCCATTACTCCGGGGCCCACCTGTTGTGTGAAACTTTTTTCGCCGACTGGGCACCCGGACCTCGCCCCGCGTTGACACTCGGGAGTTCGGCAAAATGCGCCCTCTTCCCCCACACACTGCCTCGTCAGTTCCTCGACTTTGTCCAGCCCCCCACAGCCAAATCCTCCGTCACCACATCTTTAAGATTTAAGAAGGGTTTCGCTGGGGGACCACACTACGGGCATCTAAAAAACGCACTTCCAGGGCCAGGGGTCCTCATCCCCGGGGTGGGAGACTTTTTTCTCCAACGGGACGGGCCTCGTGTCAGGTCAGTCCCAGCCTTTTGCCCCTCCGGCGGGGTCCCCCAGGAACTAAATGGCCCCCATGCTTCCAGTCTGATTAACGACCCCTTGATACCAGTATCGTTGGAAATACGGGGGGAACTCGACCCCTCGCCGCCCCCCCATGATATTTTTTCCCCCTGACCACTCCGCCATCCGCGCCCCTCGACAACCTCCTCTCCTGGACCCCGCAAATCACGTCCCTTTAATTTTCCCGAAGCATTGTGGCAGTTTCGACTTCTCCAAACCAAAACCCCCCCCCCTCGCCCATCCTCCGCGGACAACCTCCCTCGACGTATCCGTTCCAAAACGCCGGCGTCCGTCAGGACAAAAGAAAAAACACACAAGGGCCAATCAGAAGAAGGATAGATGAACAGGCTCCTCCCCTCTCTCCCTGCGGTGAATCGGTCCTTAATTGGACGATTAGGTGAGATGGGGATGATCGGTTCCGGCAAGGGGTGGCGCGGGACGGGGGCGCAGCGGTGTGCCGAGCCGAGCAACGCCAAGAGAGTTACCCATGATGCCATGGATTCCTCGATCGTATTAGTGGCTTTTGCTATGGGATATTAAAGAGATTGTCCCCCCCCCCCGCGACCGGTCCCATGAATCTCCGGCCTCGGCTCTTCCGCGTATACCGGACGGTGGACGCGCCCTTTCCCCATTGTTGATGCCACGAGCTATGTGCTTTGCATGTCCTTCGTGCCCTACTAGCTACTCTTTCCCTATGCGAAATTGTCGGCATTAGGATGGACTCTGCGTGCACACTTCTGGTGAACGGACCCCATCTTCGGGCTCGCGTGCTCGGGACGTGGGCAGACCTTACCTCCCGCAGGCGGCGGGTTGTGTCTGGGGGGCCTTAGAAAGGCCTGCCTTACGGTGTGCATAGAGTTTGCCATCTTTTGATTAGGGATTGGGGTCTGGCAGACCATCTGATTGACTGCCCTCTCTTTTTCTTTCGAACTAGGGCGATAGGCAGGTATGATAGACGCCCCCCTTGTCAGGCCTTCAGCAGGGTTCTGTCTAATAGCAGCTGCTAGACAGAAAATCAAGTTCCGTGTGATAGGAAGTACCTGGATAATTAAAAGTTAAGTCTATTCTCCTCTCACTGTGGATGAAATAGCTGTGGTTGACTATTTCAGAGGGATGAAATGAACTTACTGGAACAAGTACAGGTCCCCTCTACTCTCAATGAGGTGTGAAACTTTAGGTGTTTCAGAGAGAAGAGGGAATTCACCCCCGTTTTTTAAACTCACCCTGCAAAAGAAAGCCCTGCCTGGAAAAAAAGTCAGCTCCTCTCCCTCACTTGATGAAAACAGTCGTGGTTGGCTGTTTCCAGAGGGACGAAGGAGCTTACTGGAACAGGTACAGAACCCACCCTTCTCTCACTGAGAGGTTTTTTGAAACATCCTTTGGATGTTCCAGGAGAAGAGGGATCCACCTCAAAAAACCGTCAACCTGCCATAGGAACCTCCTGGAAAAATGTTAATTTCTACTCCCTCACTGTGGGTGAAAACAGGCTGTGGCCGGCTGTTTCCAGAGGGATGAAGGAACTGACAGGTGGCAGAGGACCCCCTCTTTTCTCAAATGAGGCGAAAAACAACCTTGGCGCGCGTACGCGTCTTCAGAGGAAAAAGAGGGATTTCACTTTTCGAAAAAGGGATACAGGTACCCTCCGAGGAGCGGAGAGGAAAACTGCCTGGAAAAAGTGAAAGAGCCCACTTCCTCACTGAGGGAGGAGCAGAAAGTGTTCCCATCAATGATTGTCCTGTAGTCCGGAAAGGGCATCCCCTCGGGATACTCCCAGAGGTTGACACCTACCACCGTCAGTTTTGCCAGTGCGTTGGCACCCTTGTGAGCTGGGGAGGACGGGAGTCCTGGATGGTTGAGGCTGCCGTGCACGAGAGACGCCTGCGGCCAGTAGCACACGCCTCTTGGGTTCCGCTTCTATTCTGGAAGGACAGGCGGCCTGATCAGGCCCGGTTCAGGCCAATCGGCATGGTCTACCTCGGTGATTGAGGCTAGGGTCAAGCAGTCATGCTGCCGTTGGTTACACACACCGTCCACGTGTGTACCAGTGCAATAGGCTAATTGGCCTGAGTATATTCAATACATAACCCCTGTTGCTGTTAGACATTGGTTATAGCCACTCAGCTTCCCTTGTTGGACTCGTGGTGGGTTGGGGGAGTCGAGTGGATGAAGCCATGCCAAGTACATGGAAAAATCTAAACAAAAAAGTGTCCCCCACAGACACAGACAGGGACCTTACTTTGTCTGGACGACTCCGTGCAAGGGCCCAGACCACGGCAGCCACCCTGAAGCCTTACGTGCCTCCGGGGGCAAAAGAAAACCCGAGCACAGGATGACATTGTCATGCCTGCTGCCAGAGATGGCGGAAAAGACAAATAAACTCATGTACAAACATGTTGTCCACAGATTGTCCAACGATGGACTCTCGTGCTGGCCCCTCCAGGCCAGCACCCAGACCAGGAAGGTCCTCTGAAGCCCCCCTCAGACGACCCCATGACTGAATCAGGTGAGCACCAGCCTGAAAACAGCCGAAACAGCTTGTGGCCTCCACGAGCAAGCCCCAAAGCCGAAAGGGCGGAGCCCGGAAACGGCCGACTGGCCGGAGTCCGACTCTGATGGCGAGTCTGGACCCCAAAGGCGTTCCCGCAATAAAGGTCAACGTTAAACCCGAGGGCTTCACAAGCCTCCAAATGTAAGGGCATTGGAGAGCCAGCGCAAAATCCGGACTGTCGATCGGGTTGCATGCGAGATCAGGGCATGATCATCGTGCCAAAGATCAAGCACCCTTGTTTCCTTGCAGGACGGAAAAGGAGTTAAAAGATGGGAGGAAAGTGACCCTCTCGCCACTGAACCACGAGGAGAAAGAGAGTCAAGATGGTGCTACTTGATTCTCAGTCGATCAACGATGTGGAGGTGATAACATCACACCCACCAGGTCGTGGAGGCTTCCCAATTGTCGAAGGGGAAGACTCCAACCAGGCAACGAAGTCCCTGGGACATGAAAGGTACCCCAAGCTCCACCCTTGATTCCTGGGAGTAAATGGGGGGCGGTACCTACACCTACGCACTTATGTGCCCTGAACCACTTCCGGTCGTTTCAAGTGCCAGAAGTACGGACACCACCCAGGCTAAAACTGTACAGCCAAGCCAAAATGTGGTCGTCTGTAGCAAGGCACACAATACTCCCGACGGGTGTGACATCAAGCACATAAAGAAGAAAAGCAAGGACACAACAGCCAAATGTCTAATTGTGCCAAGAGGCAATCACGCATGGAGCCTGGCATTGATCTGTCCGGAAAGAGGCGGCCCTCAAACGGCAACCCAAGAGGTTGCTAAGAAAGCGACCAGAACTTGGTTCCTGCCCCCCAAGGCACCTACGTCTGGGGGAGGAAACAAAAATTCCGAAAAGGTCTTCCCGACCTCCTAAGAGGAAGGAAGCTGCCCCCCAGCCGAAACCGGAGATCTCCGAACAATGGAGGTTCCCCCAAGTAAGAAAGTGCAGAGGAAACCACAGGAAGAACGGTTCCAACAGCACCACACGGTCGCCCCAGACCCAGAAGACATGTTCTTCGACTGAGCGTTTTTTTTTTTTTTTTTTGGGACATGGCCCGATTCTGATCACTGCTTGTGGTCACAAGCATGGCAGTATCCTTGTCCAGGACCGAGGAAGAGGCGATAAGGCATGTCAATGGTTGCCATGACGACACTGAAAAACAGACCGTGACAAAGCATAAAGGGAAGGGAAGATGGAGAAGGCCAAATCAGCCCAATCACTCCCTCAGCCCAGGTCGAGACTCCCCTCCCCGCTCCAAAGCCAGGGCTTATGCCGTCACCAGGCGAGCCTAGCCAGGCTAGCCCTCACAGGCAGAGCCCTCTAACCAGGCTGATTCAGTCGCCACAAGCCGAATCAGAAGAAGCTGAGCCTGGCCCAGCCAAGGCAGCCACGAATGCACAGAAAACAGCCTCGGCCCGTGTGAGGGAAAAAGCCAAAGACTGAAAAAGTCAGAGCTACCAAAGGCTTCTCCCACCCCCCAGTGGATCCAGGGATTAGCCTGACAGCACCGAAAGAGAGTCCTCAAGCAGTAGGATCTCACAATGGAGTTGTCAGACTCCGACCGTCAACCCCTGAATGTGGACAACGTCTCCTGAGTGTAACTATCAATTAGTAACATCTATGATGCAATCTAAGTATAATTCTTGCAGTGGAACATACTGTGGCTTATTCCTCAAAGGAGTGCCATCCTCCACGCAAATATACTGCACGAGCAAGGAGCATTGACATCGTATGCTACAGGAGACATATCAGCGAGCTGTATCGCTTCCTCAGGTATCACGGTCTACGCGCTGCCACGTTCCGATGGCCAAAAGAAGGCCTGATGGCCCTGGTGATCGGCAACAATTCCCTGCTCCGCAATAGCCGATTTGCACCGCACGTGGAGAAGATGTTGAATCTCTTTGCCGTTCGAGAAGATTCCAAAACTGGGCCGGGGGGACCCCTGAAATTGTACAAACTGTGTACAGCAGGCCACCGCTGTAGTTTGCTTAGACATCAGCCAGGTATGTGCTATGCAGCACACGATCCGCCGATGTGATCATAGGGGGAGGACTTCAATGCACACCACCCCCATCCGGCTCCCTGCAGCGGCACCGGATCGCGGCTGGCCGTCACATAAAGCAACGTGCTCGAGACAGTCCCCCGAGATCGCTCTCCCTCAACAGCCAGAGCCAACGCATGTGAGAGGCGGGGTCTAGACCTCACCTGGCCACTGCGACTCTGCTGGACCTACCAGAGGAGAGGATGGCTGGCAGTCGTCGGTTTATGAGACCGTCACTAGTGACCATTATGGCACTATAACAACCCTCATGGATAGTGGCCACAGCCGAAATACCACGACGAATCCAAGATGGAAAACAGACAAGGCCAACTGGCAGGCGTTCCAGAGCGCCTATGGCCCGCTGTCTGAGAAGCAATGAAACCAACACACAGAGCGAACAATGTGGAAAGTGCTACAAGCCAGACTTGTAAATGCCATGATGAGGCCAGCCTCATCTGACCATACCCAAAAACTCGGCCTGGGTCCAGGAGTCACAAAGGACGCCTTGGTACTCCAATGACGAGATTAGGGCGTTCAACCACAGGAGTAAACATGTGCGAAAAACATTTCCGAAGGCAAAGAACCCCCGAAACCTAGCCTACCTAAGGGAGGCGTAAGGATGCCAAGGAAAACTGCCAGCGATTGGTGAGGCAGGGCAAAGTGGGGCTGAGAATGGTTTGTGCTTTGTGAGTCTTTCCGATCACCGTCAATACCCTCTCAGACGCTATGGCAACGGGTCATGTCAAGCGAGACACCAGCCGCTCCAGCCCCGAGATGCACGCACCACGACCCCCAGGCAGAGGGCCAACAGATGGCGCAAGAGTTTCTCTGCTTAGAGAACGAGCAGCGACAGTCTGCCAGCCGAAACCTGAGGGGCAAGACAAGAACGGCTACAAACCAGTACAGACTTGCTCACATCAGAAGAAAGGGCAGCCAACCGGATAACTCAGAACGTTATCTTTTCGGTGAGGGAACTAAGAGATGCACACAAAAGCCAGTTGCAAACTCAGCCCCGTGGCTGATGACGGGGATCTCGTACCCAATCATCCTCACGCCTGGGGACTGGTAGCGTGAGCTTGGGCATTCCTGCAACCTCCAATCAAAACAGGTCCTGGGAAACTTCCACTCTACCCCAGAGTCTGGAAGAGGGCTACCATAGTCCTCCCATCCCTAAAACCAAAGGAGCCGGGGAAGTACCGCCCATCTCTCTCCTCAGCTGTCTGGCCAGACTGACGATGAGGATGGTAAGTCTGAACCGGCTCCAATGGAAAATGGGAGCCCCACACGAAACACCTCCACGGGTTCACCAGGGGCATTGAGCACAGCGCACAGCATAGCCACGCTCTTGAGCACAATAAACACGGGCGCATCTGTAGGCAGTATTCCATTGACCTGGAGAGGCTTTCGAATTGGCAAGTCCTCTTTGGCCATTCAGGAAGAGCCTCTGATCCAAAAAGGAATCAGAGGTAAGCTCCTTGCTTGGATAGGTGAAATACTTTACGAATAGAACAGCCAGAGTTCAAATTCCAAGGTCACCTATCACAGCACATGGCCACTACGAAAATGGAACGCCCACAGGGTGGGGTTCTCAGTCCAGCCCTTTTAACACACTTAATGTTCCTGTATCCTCAACATAAACCCCCAGTGGGGTGCAAGATACATCTCCTATGCAGGTACGATCTTGCTATCATCTCCACGGGAGCACATTGCCTTAAACAAAGCCCAGCGTTTCGTCTGGACTTGGTACCGAGGAACGCCATCAGTGTGTTTGCAGGGGACAGGACTAAAATCTCTGCAGCCAAATCCAAAGCCATGGCTTGAGACAGAAGAGTCAGGGCAAATGTCTGAAAAAAAAAAAAATCCAGGGAATGGACTTGGAACCGTGGGTTAGCAATACCTGTACCTTTGGGTAAGGATAGACGGCCCTCTCCTTCCGCAGGAAGGTCCCAGTACCTGCTTGGACTTTCAGGAACAAAGGCAAAGACTTGTACTGTCATGAGAGTAATGAGTGGAGACGCATATGGGCCAGAACAGGAGTACTAAGATCATTCTACGTACATGCTGTAGGCCCATTGTAGACTATGCCTCCCTCGCTTCTGCATTGGCATCCAGAGAAAATATAAAGACCGATTGGAGGGACAGTCCAAAACGAAAGCCGCCAGGGTCATTCTGGGTGCACCCCAAGGTGGGCGAAGGTCCTCAACCTCTGAGTGGAGACCAAACCTTCTCCCCTTGGCCTCACGATTGATCTACGGCAGCACAATTCTTATCATAAGTCAATCCAGGCTCCAGGAACACAAGCCTAAGACACCAAAAATAGTCAGACGCCTAGAAACAAGATAACGAGCTGTTTGACAAACAACTCCATGGCTGTTCTCACACACCAGGGTGCATAATACGCCATCAGCTCAAAGAAACCACTAATGGCCAAGGGCATGGACTCCCCACACCCTGACTTTGTCGGAAGCTAACGCCTTCGTGGCACAAACCTCGATAGAGTTCTCGTCATGAGACTGGCAAGCAAAAAGAGCTGAATATTGTACGCCCCTAAGGCCTCTAAAGGCAGAAAAACCAAGAGGGTCATTGCAACCATCAACCCTCCGGGGAGGCCTAACATGTTACACAGACGGATCGGTTCGATCCCTTGACCCACACTGCAGGCGCCGGCTTTGCAGCAAGGGATGCCACAATATCCATGAGGGTACAGACAACGCCTCCTCGCGACAGGCAGAGGTTAGTTGCTATCATGGGAAGCACTTGAGACACGCGTCCAGGAGAAAGGAAAGTGGTCTACACACACACAGAATCCAAAGGAGCCGTCGGAACTGTCTTCAGCAGGACCCCCCCCCCCCCCCCCCCCTGCTCACCCACTGACAACATTACTCCCTGACAACATCGGCAACAATAACACAAAGGATGCTTGCACTCCAGGTGGGTAGAAGAATTATCATAAAAACTGGGTTCCAAGCCCATATAGGGATCAGAGGCAATGAGCTGCTGAAAGATTAGCCGAAATCGGGCCGGGGTATGCCCCCAAATCCCATGATAA
>NC_051402.1:28794957-28797457 GCF_015228065.2 Penaeus monodon | reverse complement strand
GGCTTCATAGTTTCGATGGAGAAAAAAAAAAATGTGTCCTACCGACATTACGCTCTCTGTCAGTTTGCAAGAGAGACGTCTTCTAGAACACCCGTGAATTGATGTCTTCCTCTACTTGCTGCTCTGAAGTCTTTTCCTTGTTTAACGGTAACCGTTACTTTGCTTCTTGAGTTCGGCTTCTCTTCCTTGTTCTCTCTGGCTGTTTGCAGCGTCGGGAGATTCCGTTTCATCCGAGACCTTGTCTGCTATGGGGATCCTGGATTTCCAGTCTTAGGCCACTTCGATGAGAGATTGGATGATCTTGATCACATGATGATAACATCAATGATGCTGACATTCTTAATGTTCGTTGCGATTATGCTTGGAGTGAAAGAGTTTTCGCCTTTCACGCTCCCTATATATATATATATATATATATATATATATATATATATATATATATATATATATATATATATATATATATATATATATTGTGTGTGTGTGTGTGTGTGTATGTGTGTGTGTGGGGGGGTTAATGGTTCCCACGTGGGCCACGACAAGGGACGCCTTGACCCTGTATTAACAGATGTATGGAGTGGGTGCGCCTCACGAAGGAGGCCATCACTGGCCTGACAACACGTACATACGGACTGATCTGGAGACTTATTAAAGTCCTTGACTGTTCCCGCTATGCGTACGTAACACATTAATGTATAAATGTAGATATCATTTGCACATGTACATCGTTGTACAATTTATGTATTATAATATAGAAGAGTGCTTGGAAAACATTGTAACATACAGACTCTCTCCGGTTGTAATAGTATAAGCACCGGTTAGAAATACTGTAAGTTAACGTAACTGTAATTGTGACAGTGGTTATGATTGTTATATACTGTTTACAGGTTTGACCGCATTCCAATAAACTGTGAAGCGAGTACAACGCAGTGGTATCAGTCACCTCAAATTGCCACAAATAATCTAAGCGTGTGAAATGGGGCATACATATATGTACATATATAATATATATTTCATATATGAATACATAGATAATGATATGTGTATGTGTCACATATACACAAATATATATGAATATACCTACAGGTATATACATATATGCGAGCGCGCGCACACACACACACACACACACACACACACACACACACACACACACACACACACACACACACACACACACACACACACACACACACACACACATATATATGTATGTATATATGAATATGTATATATATATATGTATATATAAATATGTATATATATATATATATATATATATATATATATATATATATATACATATACACAGTTGTCAAGTGATCAGTTTCTCTCTGTCTATCCATTCAGTTAAAATTCATATGGATAAAATATGAAACTATTCAGTGTAGATGGACACTCTGCGTACCAGTTCCGTCTTCAACCAATTCAGTGCACTTCTTAGATTTTTTTTTCTTGATTCATCTGTGATCTCTTCTTCAAGAACACCTTCCTCTAAGACTCTTGGTGGATGTAGCTCCAACACACTTCCAATCTCCTTACTACGATTCTGAACAGAATTCAGCCAGTCCAGATAGGACGGTCGTCGCGTAGCTAACTTCAGCCTCTGAAAACACAAGAAATTAGTTCACATTTTAGGCTTAAGTTTGGTTTTCTTTACTGTAGGTGAAATATATTCAATTCAGTATCTATAAAATTTTATTCATACTAATATACAAAGGTAAATCAGGCATCAAATACAAAGTCAAATACACAGTAACTACCGCAGTAAGATCCCGGACTCTAGACATATCATCCTTGTTGCCTTCTTCTATTTCTTTTTGTTTCTGCTTGAACACATCATCAATGTCGATTCCCGGGCTCCTGCATTTATATGAACCTATCAGTCATATAGCTAGATGATAACAAGGTATATGCCCCCACATGATTTAGAATCTATTAACTTTATATTTAATGTTGAACAGCACCAATCACTGGTAACAGAAAGAGATAAACAATTTTGTCGTACATGACAGAAAATAAAATCTTCCTGTCTCTCTTTGAAAGTTGTAAAGGTATTTACCCACGCAAATATTAAGGTGTACAAAATAAAATCGATGTCTATTAATCCACCCTCCAGTGGGGGTGGATAAATTTGTTAATAATCACATAAAAGCGTTTTCCATGCTTTGCGTTTATTCATATTATATTTCTTTGTTGTTAATAGAAGGCCCCTCTATTAAACATAAGAATAAGAACTTATATAATATTAAATGTTCATAACATAAAAAAAAAAAAAAATAATGAAGAAAATCTTTCAGATTTAGAAACAATATTTCCGGTGATTAAAAACAATAAAATTTGCAAACAACACGGCAATGTTTTATTGTTGTTATTGTTGTTGTTGTTGTTATTATTATTATTATTATTATTATTATTATTATTATTATTATTATTATTATTATTATTATTATTATCATTATTATTATCATCATTATCATCATCATCATCATCATCATCA
>NC_051402.1:28787457-28789957 GCF_015228065.2 Penaeus monodon | reverse complement strand
AGTTAGCTACGCGACGACGTCCTATCTGGATGCTGAATTCGTTCAGAATGTAGTAAGGAGATTGGAAGTGTGTTGGAGTACATCACCAAGAGTTTAGAGGAAGGTGTCTTGAAGAAGAGATCACATAATCAGAAAAAAAATCTAGAAGTGCACTGAATTGTTGAAGACGGAATGGTACGCAGAGCCATCACACTGAATAGTTTCATATTTTATCCATATGAATTTTAACTGAATGGATAGACAGAGAGAAACTGATCACTTGACAACTGTGTATATGTAATATATATGTATATATACATATTTATATATACATATATATATATACATATTCATATATACATACATATATATGTGTGTGTGTGTGTGTGTGTGTGTGTGTGTGTGTGTGTGTGTGTGTGTGTGTGTGTGTGTGTGTGTGTGTGTGTGTGTGTGTGTGTGCGCGCGCTCGCATATATGTATATAACTGTAGGTATATTCATATATATTTGTGTATATGTGACACATACACATATCATTATCTATGTATTCATATATGAAATATATATTATATATGTACATATATGTATGCCCCATTTCACACGCTTAGATTATTTGTGGCAATTTGAGGTGACTGATACCACTGCGTTGTACTCGCTTCACAGTTTATTGGAATGCGGTCAAACCTGTAAACAGTATATAACAATCATAACCACTGTCACAATTACAGTTACGTTAACTTACAGTATTTCTAACCGGTGCTTATACTATTACAACCGGAGAGAGTCTGTATGTTACAATGTTTTCCAAGCACTCTTCTATATTATAATACATAAATTGTACAACGATGTACATGTGCAAATGATATCTACATTTATACATTAATGTGTTACGTACGCATAGCGGGAACAGTCAAAGACTTTAATAAGTCTCCAGATCAGTCCGTATGTACGTGTTGTCAGGCCAGTGATGGCCTCCTTCGTGAGGCGCACCCACTCCATACATCTGTTAATACAGGGTCAAGGCGTCCCTTGTCGTGGCCCACGTGGGAACCATTAACCCCCCCACACACACACATACACACACACACACACACACATTATATATATATATATGTATATATATATATATATATATATATATATATATATATATATATATATATATATATATAGGGAGCGTGAAAGGCGAAAACTCTTTCACTCCAAGCATAATCGCAACGAACATTAAGAATGTCAGCATCATTGATGTTATCATCATGTGATCAAGATCATCCAATCTCTCATCGAAGTGGCCTAAGACTGGAAATCCAGGATCCCCATAGCAGACAAGGTCTCGGATGAAACGGAATCTCCCGACGCTGCAAACAGCCAGAGAGAACAAGGAAGAGAAGCCGAACTCAAGAAGCAAAGTAACGGTTACCGTTAAACAAGGAAAAGACTTCAGAGCAGCAAGTAGAGGAAGACATCAATTCACGGGTGTTCTAGAAGACGTCTCTCTTGCAAACTGACAGAGAGCGTAATGTCGGTAGGACACATTTTTTTTTTCTCCATCGAAACTATGAAGCCAAATAAATAAACAAATAAGTAAATAGAAAATAAATAAATAGATATATAAAAACTTAAATAAAATAATGATGATGATAATAACAATACATAACAATAATACTAATACTAATAATAGCATAATAAAAAATGAAAGGCAACCAGTTGCGACACACATAATAAATCTACAAAGAAAATGTAACAAGACATCAACATTAATGGCGACCACCTCAGCCATCTTTAATTTGCCAAGGGCATTATTATCTTCGCCAGCAGTATAGAAAGCATGCTAATCGTCCTGAGACACCACGATAAGTGTATCCTAAACCTTGAAACCTAGAACAATGCAAAGGGCCCATGAACTTGAATGTATAACAAATGATGGGACACGAGAAATAAACAAAGGATCGCGACATCCTTGAAACTATCAGCAAAACGAAATGTTACCGATGTCCGTAATTCTATATAAGAACAGATGCCGCCCAAACACTAGGTGGCGAGATAAAAAAAAAAAAAAAAAAAAAAAAGAGACCGGTAGAGGTGGCCGGAAGACCTATTCCGAACTACGCACTTTTCAAGGAAGACCTATGCCCAACTAAGCACTTTTCAAGGAAGACCTATGCCCAACTACGCACTTTTCAAGGAAGTCCTATGCCCAACTACGCACTTTTCAAGGAAGACCTATGCCCAACTACGCACTTTTCAAGGGAGACCTATGCCCAACTACGCACTTTTCAAGGAAGACCTATGCCCAACTACGCACTTTTCAAGGGAGACCTATGCCCAACTACGCACTTTTCAAGGCTATAAAGAAGAAAAATAGCACATACACACACATACATACACTTACACGTGCACGTTCACATACACATTCCTTTAGATCCATCAGCTGCGTGAACAACTACCAGAAATACCTTAGATCTGGGTTTAGGAAGAATAAAGGTATGAGGAATGCTATCTTCGTCAAATGAGGAATCACA
>NC_051402.1:28778357-28787357 GCF_015228065.2 Penaeus monodon | reverse complement strand
AGATTTATGATGTATCTCTTTAGCCCACAATTTTGTCAGTCGTGATAAGTGACTCATACATGATGTACAAATTGCATTTATTTCTTCTCTGTTTGACAACAGTGGTTCAAGTAAATCCTTGCGGATTGCCATTGTCGTTTCCCTTATCTACTCTCATATCTATCAGAGACAGTTGGTAGTTCAAGCCAGGTCCATGCGGATTGCTACTGACATCTCCCTCTCCTATTTTTTTCTTTATCTTTGTGAAAATAAAGCACAAAACGATAAAAAAGACGAAAATAAATTTAAAAAAAAGCAAATTTATATAAATAACCGGCTAGTGGTCCTTAACAACCCCTCTTTTCTGTTGCCTTTCTTTTTCTCTTGCTATCTGGCCCTTATGTGTATGATCTGGTTCCCCGACTATATATTGCAGTCAGACCGATGATATCCCACACGGCACCGAAGGAGGACCCTGCTGCAGACCCAGTCACCTTAGAATGCTGTGGGAAGGACGTCATCGGATGACTGCCATATGCCTGCAGACCAGGATGTTCGTCAGAGCAGGTGTTAAGCCGTCTCATGATGTAGTGGACGGGCGCTGCCTGCCGAGACGCCTGTAGATCCAGCGAAGAGCCAGGAACTTGCCAGCGCAGGTATCAGTCGCCCCAGGATGCTGTGGATGGGCAACGCCTGGTGTACGCCCGCAAATCCAGTCAACTCCAGGAGCTCGTCAGCGCAGGTATCAGCAACCCCGAGATGCCGCCCCTGCCCCAATGCCCGTAGATCCAGATGAAGATTACGAGGACGTGTGGATGCGAGAAGGACCTGGACGAGATCTGTGGGACGTTGTGGACGAGGACGCCGCCGAGTTAGGCCTGGACAAGGACTACGAGGAAGTCTAGACGAATCCGAAGTCAAGGAGGACCTGTGTGAGACTTTCGAGGATGTGTGGACATCGAGGATGGACAGATTTCACCGAGGACCAGGAGGATGAGGATGACTGGGATGAGCAGCCATGAAGATGCACCAGGACAGTGCACACGAGATCGAGATGACCAGCCAAATTAGGTCACTCTTGAGGCAAATCAAAGGCGCCGAGGGCGAGGAGCGAGTAGGTGGCCGGCAAAAAGCTATACAAAGTTATTTCTGTTCCCAGTGGCCCAGTGGCTTTTTTCCCAGGGGATCTAGTTCCAAATGGGAACCTTCACTCAGCGAGAGCGTAGATGATTTTGGGATTGATCTCGCTTGACCTGATTTCGTGACCAGAGCCCGACCGGTAAGGTCGGCCTAGCCATCACCTCGGGTGCTGACCTGACCCGTGACCCAGCATCCCGCTTTTACCCAAATATAGACATCGCCCATGTTCCATACTGTGGGGTACGACCCAATAAAGAGTTAGCCTTAACAAGTATCACTCTCCTGCAAAGCCATTATAATAGGGTTCAATACCCGTTATACTCGCTCTCTGTCTCGCTCTCTCACTCCCACTTTCACTTTCACTCTCGTTTCTTTCTCATTTATCTGGTTTCTCCTCTCCTCTCTCTTTTCTCTTTCTCTTTCTCCTCTCTTTTTTGCTCTCTCTCTCACTCTCCGCTTTCTTCTCACTCTCTCGTTTCTCTTTTTGCTCTCTGCTTCTCCTTTTGCCTCTGCTTTTCTCTTGCTCTCTCTCGCTTTTTTCTTGCTGTCTCTCGCCCCTCTCTCTTTTCTCTCTCCTCCGCTCTTTTTTCTTACTCTCTCCCCCGCACTATTTCCTCTCCCCCATCTCTCTCTCGCTTATCTCTCCCCGCTCATCTCTCTTTCCCTTATCTCTCCTCATTCTATCATTCTCTTCTATCTATCTCCCCCTCTCTCTCCTTTTGCTCTCTTTTCCTCTGCTCCTTCTCTCTCTCTTTCTCTCTCTCTCTCTCCGCTCCTTCTCTCGCTCTCTCTCTTTCTTTTTTCTCTCCCCCTTTTCCTTCCATATTTCTCTTTACACTATTTCTCTCCGTTATTCTTCAAATTCTATCACTCCCCCATTCTATCTATCTCCGCTCTTTTCTCTCTTCTCTCTCCTTCCTTCTTTTTGCTCTTTCTCGTCTCTCTCTCTCTCTTCGCTCTCTCTCCCTTTCTTACTCTCTCTCTCTGCCTCTCTCTCTCTCGCTCTCTCTCTCTCTTTTTCTTCTCTCTCTCTCTCTCTCTCTGCACTATTTCTCTTTTACACTATTTTCTCGCTCTATCTCTCTTAATTTACACTCCCCATTCTATCTACCCGCTCTCTTCTCTTTTCTCTCTTCGTTTCCCCTTCTCTTGCTCTCTCCCCGCTCTCTCTCTCCTCTTCGCTCCCCCCTTTCACCTCTCTTTTTCTTTTCCTCTCTCTCACTCTTCTCCGCTCCTCTATTTTCTCTCTCCTTTCTTTTCACTCTTCTCGCAATTCTCTTCACATATTTCTCTCCGCTCTTCTCTCTCTCGCTCTATTCTCTCCCCTGCTATATCTCTCTTACTTACCCTTCTTATTTCTTTCTCTCTGCCTTTCCTCTCGCTCTATTTTCCCCCTCGCTAATTCCCCTTCGCTCATCTCTTCAATCTGTTGTTTGTTTGTATTTATTGTTTTGTATATATTTATATTATATATATTTTAAATATATATTATATATATATATATATATAATATATATATATATACATATAGAATGTATACATATTTTACATATATAAATGTGTTAAAATGTATAATATATATTATAATAATATATTATATTATATATATATATAAAATAGTACATTTTTATAATATATACATACATATATCAATTTTTTAAATTTTTTTTTTTATATATATATATATATATATATATATATATATAAAGTATAGATGTGTGGTGTGTGTTGTGTGTGGTTTTTGTGTGTTGTTGTGTGGTGGTGTGTGTGGTTCTGTGTGGTGTGGGGTGTGTGTTTTGGTTTTTGTGTGTTTGAGTGTGTGTGTGTGTGTGTGTGTGTGTGTTATATATATTATATTATTATATATATATATAATATATATATATATAATATATAAAATTTTTAAATATATATATATATGATAAATATATTTTAATATATTATTATATTATTATTATATATATAATATATATATATATATATATATTTTAAAATAATATATATATATTAATATATATATATTAAATTATATATTATATAATAATATATTTTAGATATATATATTATATATATTATATAGAAATAATTTTTATATATATAAATATATAATAATAAATATTAGATGTGTGTGTGGTGTGTGTTTTGGTGTGTGGGTGTGTGTGTGTGTGTATTTTTTTTTTTAAAAAATATAATATATATATATATATAATTATTATATATATTTTTTATAAAGTAACACAAAAACAACAACACCACACACACACCCCACCAAAAACCACCACACAAACACACAAAACCACAACACCCCAACATTATATATATATATATTTATACATGCGCTATTGTGAACTAAATCAGTATAAGAGTTCGAGGGTATTTTAATTTCCGTAGTAATTAAATATAGTTCGCAAGAAATTATATATCCAACAAGAACAGTAGATATTTGAAGAACAAATATTTAGAAATGTGAAGTGTATAGATAATAATTTAGTTTATTATTTCATAACCGAACCCTAGGATTATTTGTTGCTAACTTTACAATAGTTAGGTAAGCGCGGCTTGTAAGGTGATCCTCTTGGTAGACCAGAGGCGGTGACAATTTGAAACCCCATCCCACGACGGCACCAGAAACGCCTTCTCTCATTCTCATGCTTGTAGTTAAAGAGTCATAAGCATGGTCTGTTGACAATGTATGAACTTATGATAGTTCATATATTGGCAGTCATACGTATGAAAATTTATGAAAATTTTTATATATATACATATATATATATATATATATATATATTATATATATATTATATTTATATATATTAATATGTATTATATGATATATATATTATAATATATAATTTATATATATATAATACATAATTATATATATATATATATATAATGTATATATATACATTATATATTATTATATATATATATAATAATAATATAATATATGTGTATGTATATGTTATGTATATATTTTAATATAAAATTATATATATAAATAATATATTATGTATTGTAATGATATGTTTTGTAAAGGATAGAATGTATATGATATATGTATTATTAATGTTATATGATATAAAATTATAATAATATAATAATATAATATTATATATATATATGTGTGTGTGTGTTTTGGGGTGTGGGGTGTGGTGGGGGTTTTTTTTGTGTATGTGTTGGTGTGTGTGGTGTGTTGTGGTGTTGTGTGTGTGTGGTGTTATATATTTTGTTATATAAAATATATATTATATATATATAATAATATATATATATATAATGATTAATTTTAAATATAATAATAAAATTAATTATAATTATAGTATATTATAATTTATATATAATATATAATTATATAATAAATTTGTATATTTTTGTATTTTATTATATATATAGTATTAATAATGTATATAAAATATATTATATAGATATATATTATATAAATATATATATATATGTATAAAATTTATTGTAAAAAATTAAATAATATATATAATATATATAATATATGTATATATTTTATATTATTTATATTATATATAATATATTAATATATATATTATATATATATAAAATATATAAGAGGCGGAGAGGTGGCGTGCCCGGAGGACCCCCCCGAGGCTTAACCTCGGCGTCTTTCCGAGTAGGTGCTTGGAACATCCGGTCCTTGGGGCAGGATGAGGGGTTTACCTCTGCTTCGGGGGAAATTTAAAGCGAGGGAGTTGAGGTGGCTCCCCTCTAGAGGTGAGAAGACTGGTAGCGGCACGATCGTGGGGTGGTACACCTACTACTGGTGGGCCCAGCGATGGTCACCCCTCCGGGTTTTTGCCATACCCATCCCCCAGTCGACTTCAGCCTGGGTATCGAGGTGACCCCGGGTTTGAGGCGTATAGGCAGAGACTAAAGCATGCTTTGGTTTCATGTCTCTTATGCTGTATACGCCCTACCGATGTACATAAAACGATGTGAAAGAGGCGTTCACGAAAAATCGCTTTGGGGCAGACGTTTGCCCCCGGCGAGACATTCGCATTGTTTGGGCGACTTCAATGCGGACCCGGGCTGGCCCGAGGGTACGAGATGTCTGTCGGCCCCATGGCCGGAGTGATCCCAGCAGCGAGAATAGCCCCCTTTTCCCCGGGATTTTGCTAGGTCCCAGAAAAGAGGATTCTGGCTCCTGGTCCCAGCGCCCCAACTCGCATCGCGGATTTTGGTACAGCGATAGGGGTCAGTGGCCAAGGAGATGCCCACATTTTGTCAGCACGCGATGGAGGATCCCCAGAACGCGGGGTTTCCCCGGAGTGCTGAGTTCTGTGGCACGACCAAGGCGTTGGGGCACCCTGCGGGCCCATTCAAAATCCCCGTCCCCCCAGGGCCCCCCCAAAGGTTTTTCATTTGGACAGACTAAGGGAGGGGGAGTGTGCCCGGGGGTTTTCGCCACGGCAGTCTAAGATTCTCAAAAACCAGCAACTGACGGACCAGTGCTCTGTGGGAGCCCTTTAAAGCCGTAACACTCAAAGCAGTCAGGAGTCCATTGGCGTAGCCCAAGGGACAAGGCAAATACCATCTCCCTGGAGACTTAGGGGCCATGAAGGTGTCGCAAGGTGGCTGGGGGGAATAAAGTTTGCGTGCCCCCTGGGGTAGGGCTCGGACATGCGAGAAGGGCAAGGAAAGTTCATCGGGAATCTTGTGAGGAGGTAAAAGGCCCATTTTGGTAAATGACCTTCGCCGCCTACCAAAAACCCTGAGAAAATGAACCTAAACCCTCCCACAGATGATGCAGTCGATCAGCGGATGGACGGATATCTAGACATGTGGGTTCGTGAACGTTGGCCTGGTATTTTGAAAGTTTTTACCAGGGGGATCCTCAAAGTTAGTGGATGCAAGCATGTCCAGTGCCGGCCGGCCCCCCATCAGGAGGAACCTCCTACCCAAAAGGGTTAGGCTGGCGATTTTCCAAAACGAAAAGTGGGAAACTGCAGGGATATGTGAATCCCCCCCGAACGCTAAAAGGTGGGGGTAACCTATGGTGGGGCTGCTAAATCCTGACTGCCATTTGGCATCTGGTACCATTCCCCCCCACCGCGGGGGCGTGGCATCCTCTTGGGGGGAAAGGGGGTCGATGGGCGTAGCAATACCGTGGGTTTAATGCTCAGCATACCAGGCAGGTTCTCGCTCACATTCTTTGAAAAAGTCCCCAACCCCCTCTAGGCACCCGAGACCGGGGAGCAGTCTGGATTTTACCCTGGGAATCCCCAATAGACGTATACTAGCGTTGAGTAATTGTGGAACGCCGTCGTGGTTTGGTGGGGTTGTTTCAGCTACACGACTCAAGAAGGCGTTTTACTCGGGACGGGAATCGCATGGGGGATCCTGAGGCCGGGGAATTCCCACACAGATTTTTGGCTGATAGCAAGCTTTACTGGTAAGAAAGTCTGTAAAATGTGGTGGGGTGTCGAATTCTTTTCCCGTTATTTAGGTGAGGGAAGGGTGTGTCCTTTCACCCCACTTTTTAACCCCTTGTAGGATGGATAATGAGCAGACTATAGCCCCAAAGTCAGGCGGAGCAACATAGGCAATATTAAGGCCGGACTGACTTTACCCACGATGTTGCTCCTATCGAGTCCTTTGGGGGCATTGTGGGGGCCCTTTAGCATTAGCAATGAGGCGAAGCCCCTGGCCTGAGGTCTCCTGGACCCAAGACCAAGATTCAGGACTTTGGGGCCTGTTTGGGGGGAACCCCTTCAGCGACCATTTGCGGCGAGGACTTTTAAATACAGAAAGTTTTTTCATCCTTGGTAGGTAGTCATATCTTGGGTGTAGACCCGGAAGTCAGTGACGGATTGGTTGGGAAAAGGAGCCAGAAAATCGATAACAAGAGCGTTTGGAGAGCGGTACTATGCAGAAGGACAAGCTGCGTGTTTTAAGGGCCCTTTATCTTCCCGTTTTGCCTTGGAAGCGAAACCCGGAGCTATCCAGTGCCTTGGAGCCGCCTTGTGCCTTTTTTACAAGCCCTTCGCCGGATCATGGGGTCAGTTGGGAGGACCCCCGTGTCCAACCGGCGGTTACACCCTGAGACGGCATGGGACCTGTTTCTTGCATAAAACCGGGGTCGCCAAAATAGGCTAATGGCCCCTAGCTCGCCTCCCTAGGGGGACCCCGCCCCCCAGGTTGTCTCTCTCGAGAAACCCTGGGGGGAGGAGACTGTGGGACGTCCAGGGGAAATTGGGTTGGGAGCTCGACGAGACCTGTCTGAGGAACAAAATGGGCCCTGTGCCTGCCTGGAGACTGCCCGAGGGATCCTCGTGGCTGGAAACGAAGGGTGGAGCGGCCATGCGCCCCCCTTGGGGTAACCCTTGATGATGATGATGATGATATATATATATATATATAAAATATAATATATATATTATATAAATGTATTAAAATATATATTATATTATATAAAAATTAGATGTGTGTGTGTGTGTGTGTGTGTGTTGGTGTGTGTGGGTGTGTTTTGGTGTGGTGTGTGTGGTGTGTGTGGGTATTATATTTTTATATTATAAAATATTATTATATATATTATATAAATATATATTTTTAAATGTAAAAACACACACACACACCAACACAACACACAACAAACCACACACAAAAACACCCACACACAACATTTTAATATATTATATATATATATATATATATATATATATATATATATATTTATACATGCGCTATTGTGAACTAAATCAGTATAAGAGTTCGAGGGTATTTTAATTTCCGTAGTAATTAAATATAGTTCGCAAGAAATTATATATCCAACAAGAATAGTAGATATTTGAAGAACAAATTTTTAGAAAGTGAAGGATAGATAAAAATTTTTTTATTATTCAAACGAACCCTAGGATTATTTGTTGCTAACTTTACAATAGTTAGGTAAGCGCGGCTTGTAAGGTGATCCTCTTGGTAGACCAGAGGCGGTGACAATTTGAAACCCCATCCCACGACGGCACCAGAAACGCCTTCTCTCATTCTCATGCTTGTAGTTAAAGAGTCATAAGCATGGTCTGTTGACAATGTATGAACTTATGATAGTTCATATATTGGCAGTCATACGTATGAAAATTTATGAAAATTTATATATATATATATATTATTATATAAAATAATATATATATAATATATATATAAAATTTATATATATTTAAAAATAAAAATATAACATATAATTATATATATTTATATATAATATATTATATATATATATATATTATATATATATATTTTTTATATATATATTATATATATATAAAATTTATAATTAATATATATATTATATATATATATTATTTTTATTTATATTAAGAATTTAGGGAAAAGATTTTGTATAATAAATTTTTATATATATATATAAATATATAAAAATAATATATAATATTAAATTTTGGGTACTTTTGGGGGAAAAAAAAGGTAATTAAAATTTTTATATATGTATAATCTATATATTTTATATATATTATATAAATATATAATATATATATATATATAATAAATATAATAAATATACAAACAAATAAAAAAAAAATATATATTAAAAATATAATATATAAAATTATAAAATTATATAATGTATAATAACATATATAAATTTTATAATTTTATAATATTATTAATAATTTTATATAAATATAATAGTATATATATAAAATTTTTTATAAAAATGAAAATTTTAAAATATATATATATATATAATTTTATATATAATTTAAAATATATGAATATACATTACATATTAGAAAAAAAACAAAAAAAAAAAAAATATATATATATAAAATATATAAAAATATATATATATTATATTATTAATATATATATAAATTTTTAAAAATATAGATATATATA
>NC_051402.1:28773576-28778257 GCF_015228065.2 Penaeus monodon | reverse complement strand
TTTTTTTTTTTATATTTTTTATAAAATTTTATTAAAAAATTTAAAATTTAAAAATTTTATTTTTTTTAAATTTTTTTTTTAAATTCATTTTATTTAAAAAATTAAAATTTAAAAAATTTTATTATTATTATTTTAAATTTTTTTTTTTAAATAATTTTAAAAATAAATAAAAAAATTTTTTAAAATAAAAAAGGTTAAAAAATTAAAAATAAATAGGGAATAATTAAAAGTATATAAAGAATATTTATAAAATAGAAAAGTAACCAAAAACTATGGAAAAATATCAAAAGTATAAGAAGAAGGAGAGAAAATAGAGAGACGAAAGGAGGAGAGATAGAGAAAGAAAAAGAGAGAGGAGAGAGGGATAGAGCGAGAGAGGGAGATAGAGCGAGAGAGAGAGAAGGAGGGAGGGGAGAAAGGGAGAGAAAAGAGAAGAGCGAGAGAAGATAGAATGAGAGAGGTAGAATAGAGAGAGATAAAGCGGAGAGAGGAAAGGAATAGGCGGAGGAGAAGGAGAAGAAGAAAAAGGAGAGAGAGGCGAGAGGAGAGGGGGAAAAGGGGTGAGAGGGAGAAAAGGGCGAGAAGAGGAAGGGGGAAAGAGGGGGAAAAGGGGGAGAGAAAGAGAGAGGAGAAAGGGGTTTGGGGGAGGGGGAGCAAAGAGAAAAAGGGGTGAAAAAAAGGAAGTAAGAGAAAGGGGGAGAAAAAGAGAGAGAGTGAGGGGGGGAGAGTGATAGAGCGAGAGGAGAGGGGGAGAGAGAGCGAGAGAGAGAGCAAGAGAGAAGGAGAGCGAGAGAGAGGAGAGAGAGAGAGAGAGCGAGAGATAGATAGAATGAGAGAGTGATAGAATTAGAGAGAGATAGAGCGAGAGAGAAATAGTGTGAGAGAGAAATAGTGCGAGAGAGAGAAGTGAGAGAGAGAGAAAAGAGAGAAGAGAGAGAGCGAAAAAGAGGAGAGAGGAGCGGGGGGAGGAGAGAGAGTAGAGAAAGAGAGAGAGAGAGAGAGCGAGAGAGAGATAGAGCGAGAGAGAGATAGGGCGAGAGAGAAATAGTGCGAGAGAGAGAGAGAGTAGAGAAAGCGAGAGAGCAAGAGAGAGAAAGCAAGAGAGCAAGAGAGAGAAAGCGAGAGAGTGAGAGAGAAAGCGAGAGAGTGAGAGAGAGAGCGAGACAGAGAGCGAGTATAACGGGTATTGAACCCTATTATAATGGCTTTGCAGGAGTAGTGATACTTGTTAATGGCGTAACTCTTTATTGGGAGTCGTACCACACAGTATGGGAACACATGAGACGATGTCTATATATATGGGTAATAGCGGTATGCTGGGTCACGGGTCAGGTCAGCCAGCCCGGAGGGTGATGGCTAGGCCGACCTTACCGCGTCGGGCTCTGGTCACGAACTGACAGGTCAAGCGAGATCAGATAACAACATCATCTACGCTCTCGCTGAGTGAATGGTTCCTATTTGGAACTAGGATCCACGTGGTAAACAGCCACATGGTCCACTGGTAACAGAAATAGACTTATGTATATGCTATATTGCTCGGCCACCTACTCGCTCCTCGCCCTCGAGGCGCCTTTGATTTGCCTCAAGAGTGACCTAATTTGGCTGGTCATCTCGATCTCGTGTGCACTGTCCTGGTGCATCTTCATGGCTGCTCATCCCAGTCATCCTCATCCTCCTGGTCCTCGGTGAAATCTGTCCATCCTCGATGTCCAACACATCCTCGAAAGTCTCACACAGGTCTCCTTGACTTCGGATTCTCTAGACTTCCTCGTAGTCCTTGTCCAGGCCTAACTCGGCGGCGTCCTCGTCCACACGTCCTCACAGATCTCGTCCAGGTCCTTCTCGCATCCACACGTCCTCGTAATCTTCATCTGTATCTACGGGCATTGGGGCAGGGGCGGCATCTCGGGGTTGCTGATACCTGCGCTGACGAGCTCCTGGAGTTGACTGGATTTGCGGGCGTACACCAGGCGTTGCCCATCCACAGCATCCTGGGGCGACTGATACCTGCGCTGGCAAGTTCCTGGCTCTTCGCTGGATCTACAGGCGTCTCGGCAGGCAGCGCCCGTCCACTACATCATGAGACGGCTTAACACCTGCTCTGACGAACATCCTGGTCTGCAGGCATATGGCAATCATCCGATGACGTCCTTCCCACAGCATTCTAAGGTGACTGGGTCTGCAGCAGGGTCCTCCTTCGGTGCCGTGTGGGATATCATCGGTCTGACTGCAATATATAGTCGGGGAACCAGATCATACTCATAAGGGCCAGATAGCAAGAGAAAAAGAAAGGCAACAGAAAAGAGGGGTTGTTAAGGACCACTAGCCGGTTATTTATATAAATTTGCTTTTTTTTAAATTTATTTTCGTCTTTTTTATCTTTTGTTTTTCTTTATTTTCACAAAAATAAAGAAAAAAAAGGAGAGGGAGAGTCCCGTAGCAATCCGCATGGACTGGCTTGAACTACCAACTGTCTCTGATAGATATGAGAGTAGATAAGGGAAACGACAATGGCAATCCGCAAGGATTTACTTGAACCACTGTTGTCAAACAGAGAAGAAATAAATGCAATTTGTACATCATGTATGAGTCACTTATCACGACTGACAAAATTGTGGGCTAAAGAGATACATCATAAATCTTTACGCTGGCACTAAGACAGCCCATAAAACCCTATTAATGAAAAAGGTTTCAGTGTCTTTTTGTCCTGCGTGGATGAGTGAGGTGAGTGTGTGTGTGTGTGTGCGTGTGTGAGTAAATTAGCAATGCTAGCTATATAAAATTATTTCAGCTACCACATTGTATTCAACATATAATGATATGCGACAGAATGTACACATGAATGATTGGTGACGTGAAAAAAATATTCGCAAGCTTTTTAGCAAACAAATCTTCTCGGGGTCAGAAAATATATGAACTCGAGGTAGCCATGTCTAGCTATACATGTTAGACTTCATCAACGGGGGATCCTATACCCAAAATGCTGTAGAATGAAGCAATCGAGCCAGGAAAATCTATAAATAACTTTTCTGAGTATCTGTGATGAGCGCTCATGACATTCCTTACGGATTATTTACGAATCACAAGATCGCTTGGGAATTACCCAAAACATGTAAGCAACTTCAAGAGGGTGAGAAAGGTGTGATTAATAAGCGAATAATGATTCTAGCTTAAACCTTAATCCTACATTAATTAACGGACGTAACCGCGGGTCATACCAATTCAAAGTTGCTGATCGAACGAATAAATTCGGTTTTACCTGTACCTACTTTCGAACGTCGGAGCGCAGATCTATTAAGTGTTTACGCAACCCCGGGGTAATTTCGGCAATCCTATGATATGGGAGAGATCCTATGCTATATTCAATATAATAAATTTTGATAAAATTGGCTTATACGCTCAGTTCTAGCGCCGATAGAGTGCCACCAAAAAGCAATATAATGTGGCTAATAGCGGTATGTTGGGTCGCGGGTCAGGTCAGACAGCCCGGAGGGGGAGGGCTAGGCCGACCTTACCGCGTCGAGCTCTGATCACAAACTGACGGGTCAAGCGAGATCAGATAACAACGTCATCTACGCCCTCGCTGAGTGAATGGTTCCTGTTTGGGACTTGGATCCACGTGGTAAACAGCCACGTGGTCCACTGGTAACAGAAATAGACTTATGTATATGCTATAGCGAGCGAGAGAGAGAGAGAGAGCGAGAGCTTGGAGCAAGAGCGAGAGGGGAGAGAGAAGAGAGAGAGAGAGGAGAGGGGAGAAGAGAGAGAGAGAGAGAGAGAGAGAGAGAGAGAGAGAGAGAGAGAGAGAGAGAGCGTGCGTGTGCGTGCGTGTACGTGTGCATGTTTTTCTGTACGGTCGTGTAGATGTGTGTATATGTATACAAATATATATACATACATATGCATCTACATGCATGGGACACCCCACACACCAAAACACCCCAACCAACACACAACACACACACAACCCCCACACACACACACACACCCCACACACACACACACACACAACCCCACACACACTCCACACCCCACACACAACCATCACACATGTCTACATATACTACATACATATATACATATATACATTATATATATATATATATAAATATATATATATAATATATATATAATATATAGTATATGTATATGTTATGTTACCAAATATATATACATACATATGCATCTACATGCATGTACACACACACACACACACACACACACAACACACACACAACACACACACACACACCCCACACACACACCACATATATATATATATATATATAAAAATATCTATATTTTATATATTAATATATAAAATATTTATATGATGATATCTATCTAAATTTATCTATCTAAATAATAAATCCCTGGCCAGGATTCGAACCTAGGTCACTGCGGGTATTAAACCGGAGGCCAGTGGTAAACCAACTATGCCACATGTCTCACTAAAAGGAGTGTGCAACTAGGATCTTACTAGCTCCATAGACATTACCTATCTACTCATACTTGAGTAATGATAGCGAAGTTTTACGCTGTGGGGACTCGATGGAAATTGATTTAGCAATTCAAATCCTAAGTCAGATGTACTGAGGTATATTTATGAAAGATGGAATAATGCAATGCCGCATTGATATCGATAAATAACATATCTCCCTGACCAGGACTCGAACCTAGG
>NC_051402.1:28766076-28768576 GCF_015228065.2 Penaeus monodon | reverse complement strand
TCGGTTTAATAGAGCAGCCTTCAAATTCTATGATTGTGTCATCGGGAATTCTAGCTATGTTCCTGCCGACTACCCATGAAATTACATTGAGTTTTATGTGGGTTTAGTTTAAGGCCATTTGCGTCAAAATATAATTTGCTTGTGTAAGGGGTATGTTGAGTGTTTCTTATTAACGTGTTAGGTTGTTTACTGAGTCACTATGAAGAAACTGTGAATCATCAGCGTACTGTACTAAAATGGACTATTGTTGATACATTATTTATGAAAATTGTAAATAAGATCGGAACTAAAATAGAGCCTTGCGGAACACCAAAATGTACTTGTTTTTTTGATTACATATCATTATTTATTCTTACCTATTGGTTCCTTGTATCTAAATAACTTTTAAACCAAAAGGTATCAATTTTATGATTTACTAATTTGTTAAGGAGATATCATGGTTTGACACTATCAAAAGCCTTAGAAAGGTCGCATAATGTGAGCAAAATTTACCTGATTTTTGTCTATGTTATTATAAATTTCATCAGTAATTTGCAAATAAAGCTGTTTCAGTAGTAACCTATTTCTAAAACCATGTGTGTTTTAGATAATAAAGTCATTGGCCCCAGGAAAAACTCGTCAGTTGATTTGCTATAATTTTTCAAGAATTTTGGATAAGATAGGGAGTATAGTAAAGGGCGATAATTATTGACATCCGTCTATATCCCCCTATTTGAAAATTGGTGTTACTATACCGATGTTTTCCCAAAGCGACGGAAAAAAAACAAACCCGTAACAAGAGAGGTGTTAATAATGACCGTCAGATAATGTACAGTGCAGGTAGACTATCTCTGATAAAGCGCAAAGCAATGCCGTATGCTCTACAGCATTTTTTTTCGCGAAAATGTTTTTTTACTAAGATGATTGTTTCTATGTCCCCTGGTTGTGGTCTGAAAAAATTAGTTGTAAGCCTTGCCCGATCTATGTTTTGTTGTAACTTAGAAGCAATTGTTGCTCATAAGTTAGTTTTCTAAATTTTTTGAAAAAAAAGTCATTAAAATGGTCGGTTCTTTGTATGGGCCTTAATGCAATCAATTTAGTGAGGTGCTTTTTGTGAGGCACTAGTGTTTTAACAATTTTCCAGTTTTATTTGAGTTGTCCTTATTCTGTGAATTTATTTCTGAAATATTTCTTTTTGCACGTTGGGAAATTTGTTTAAATTTTACATTTTTTTTTGACTTTATAAGCTACCTGAGGGGCGGCCTCATTTCTGTTACTTTTAAGGGCTTGGTTGGCATTGTTTCTATCGCTAATGGCTCTCTGAATGTCGTCATTTATCCATGGGGCAGGGGGACGTCTGACGGTTCGTGTTACGTAGAGAGCCGTGCATCAATGCTGCTTTTAATAACTTCTGTAAGGATAGTTACTTGGTCGTTTACATTTCTGTCAGTGAAATTTGAATAGAGTACTTTCTTTAGACAAGATAAGCTCGCAGAAAGATTGAGGGTTATAGTGTTTGAAATCGCGAAAAGTTTTATTTTGGTGGTCGCTTTTTTTTCTTTATATTTTAAAATCATCGTGATAAGTTCATGGTCAGCAACATGACACCCGGGATGACATCGAAGTGAAGAACGATGTCTGGTCTGTTAGTTTTTATTAAATCCAACAGAGAAGAGGGTTTTCTGTAATTCGTGTAGGCTTATCTGTCATTTTTTCAAATTATTTTTCTTGATCATCTTAGCTAATTAGCATTAGATTTTGTTAAATCATCATTTAGGTCGCCTAAAAATGAAAAGCGGTTTCTGGTTTTTAAAAACATTTCTCTAAAAAACTTTTTTAATGTATTCAAAAGATTCCGAGTAGCATGGGGGTGCCTATACACAGCGCCAATAATGAAAGAAGGAAGCATGTTGCTTTGTACGGTAACCCAGACATCTTTACGGCAGTATTGCAACGCCGTAGCAGATATCTGTTTGACTTAAGGATCCCCATTATATATATATTATACTATCTCCTCGCCTGCATAATCTATAAACTTTAAAATTGGATATAATGAAATTACTGTCATTTCCTGTGGAAGGCCAGTTTACTTATGCATAAAATTACATGTTCTCTCCTCAACAGCATTTTAATTTCCAAAATGTGGAGGAAGATTTAGATTTATATGCTCTATTTTTAGGACATTATGCGATTGGTCCTGGTAATGCTGACGGCGTTGCCTGTCAAAAATTCTGATTCGGGTTGTATTGTTCTGTTTAAGAACACTTTAACATTGTCAGGGAAAGCATCAGAGTCTATAAACAGAAAGAGAGAGAGAGAGAGAGAGTGCGAAAGAGAGAGAGAGAGAGAGAGAGAGTGCGAAAGAGAGAGAGAGAGAGAGATGAGGAGAGAGAGAGGGGGAGGGAGGAGAGAGAGAGAGAGAGAGAGATGGAGGGGAGAGAGGGACGGGGGAGGTGCGAGGAGAGGAGGAGAGAGTGCGAGAGAGAGAGAGAGAGTGCGAGGAGAGGAGAGGAGGGGAGAG